>NC_056737.1:473183532-473483532 GCF_019279795.1 Protopterus annectens | reverse complement strand
GAAATTACAGTGGTACCTAAAAAGCGCATAGTCTCAACACAGCCACAGCTTGGACACAATGATATCTCTCATTCCCTGCCTACAACAGGAATTTCTATGGTGGTCACAGGCATGTCACATCAACAAGGGTCAGCCTTTCACCTTGCCCCCAGCCAGGCAAACTATCACAACAGATGCTTCAGACTACGCCTGGGGGGCACACATGGCAGGACAATGCATTCAAGGCCTATGGACTGCAGATCAAAGAAATCTGCACATAAATCAAAAAGAGATGCTAGCTGTACAGAAAGCTCTGACAGCCTTCAAGGATCTATTACATCCAGGACAACTTGCAATAAAGACGGACAACACCACAGTAATGTGGTACATAAACAAGGGGGTACACATTCCTACCCTCTATGCAGGCAAGCAATGATCTTATGGAACACAGCTCTGGCCTACCAAGTCCAGTTACAAGCTCAATTCCTGCCAGGACAGAAGAACACATTGGCAGATGACCTCAGCAGAAACATCAAAGATCCCCACAAGTGGAAACTAGATCCATAAATATTTGCAATGATAACTCAAAAATGGGGCCTTCCAAACATAGACCTGTTTGCCAGTCCTCAAAACTACCAACTGACAAAATTTTGTACAAGGACATTTCACCATGAAGCTTGGAAAGTGGACGCTCTCTTTCAGTTGGAAAAACCTGACAGCATATGCCTTCCCTCCATTACCTCTCCTCACAAAGGTTCTTTTGAAGGTCAAAAAGGAGAGACCACGACTGATTCTCATAGCCCCAGACTGGCCACGCTAGCACTGGTACCAGCTATTGAAAAATATGGCCCACAGCCCACCATGGATATTGCCTCAAATACCCCATTTGCTCACACAACAAAACAAACAGATTTTTCACAGCCAGCTCAAAACTTTAAATCTGGCTGCATGGCAAATCAACTAAACATCCAACCAGCTCCTCTTTCACAAGCAGTTCTGGATGTTATTCTGGAAGCCAGGTGGCCAAGCACCAGGAAGGCTTATTCGGACAAATGGAAAAGGTTTTGTGCCTGGAACCAAGCTAAAGGCCAAGACACAATTCAGCCTCACATGCCTCACATTCTACAGTATTTAGCTGAGATGTTGCACAAAGGACTTTCCTTTTCCTCAGTTAAAATCCATGCTTCAGCTATTTCAGCTCACTACAACACGGATCCACCTTTATTTTCACATCCTCTTCTAAGGCAGTTCCTTAGAGGGGCAAAAAACATTAGACCACCCAGGAGAGCTCCTACACCAACATGGGACCTCAACTTTGTTCTGAAAAAACTAACGCTACCTCCCTTTGAACCAGCTTTCTCTGCAGATCTTCAGTTTCTATCATGGAAGACTGCCCTGCTCCTAGCAATAACTTAAGCTAGGAGAGTCTCAGAGCTACAGGCACTAATGGCAGTGGAACCTTTCCTCATTTTTCATCAAGACAGAGTTTCTCTACGAACTAATCCTTCCTTTATGCCTAAGGTGGTTTCCAGTGTAGCTTTAAATCAAACCATCCACTTACCCACCTTCTTCCCCAATCCACAGAACAAAGGTGAGAGACTCCTGCATTCCTTGGACATTCACAGGCAGCTTCGTTACTACTTGGACAAAACTAAGGCTTTCAGAAAAAATGACCAGCTCTTGATATCCTATGCTACAGCTTCTCAAGGGAAGGCTATATCTAAGCAAACCATTTCTAAATGGATAGGTCATTGCATACGTTTCTGGTATACCCATCATGGGAAACCAGTTCCTGCTACCATTAGATCCCACTCTACCAGGGCAACAGCTACCTCTGCAGCCTTTCTCAGGGGGGTTCCAACCAAGGAAATTTTAGAAGCTGCAACTTGGAGTTCAGTACACACCTTTACCAAACACTATCACTTACCTCTTTACTCTAAGTCCAAGTGCAGTTCTGCAGGGCCTTATTGCCTCCACTAACCCTCTATGATACCTCCTCCCTACCTTAGCTTTGGGATTCAACCCAAGTGTGATGACTGCAGCAGGGTAACACGATGAACATAGTACGGTTTTGTACCTACCATAAATGTAGATGTTCGAGTGTTCACCTTGCTGCAGTCCAGGTTAACCTCCCTCCATACCCTCTGATCTACTGGCTGAATCTCTTCTATGCCTTACTGATGTATTTGCTTATAGCTGAAGGGATTTTGTGTTTGTGCAGTGTTCACTCCATTTGGTACTAATTCTGACCACCTTTTTGGGGGCACCTGACATCTGGGGCAAGAAAAACTGAAGAAAATGGCGTTGGTTGCATTATATATACCCCTGGCACACTGACGTCAGGGAAGAGGCGACAGCAACCGACGCCGGACCAAGACTTTGGAATTTCAACCGACTGCCTGACGACAGGATAACCCAAGTTTGATGACTGCAGCAGGGTGAACACTCGAACATCTACATTTATGGTAGGTATAAAACTGTACTTTACGACTGCCGAGTTCTGCACAGTTGCACTCTATAAGCACTTACACGAGTGTATGGATCGTGCTATCCCAAACAGAACCAAGACGCTATCCTCCAAAAAAAGGAAGCCAATCTGGTGGTCCCCTGCTATAAACAAACTCTACAACAGAAGGAAGAAACTGTTGCCAAAGAGAGTAAAATCCCTTGAGTGGAGGAGTTCCCTGGTCAGCCTCAGTAAGAAACTGAGATCCCTTATAAGATCCTCCAAAGCTAGGTATGAAAACAAAATCACCACTGATTCTAGGGTCAACCACAAAGCATTCTTTAGCTATGTCAAGACTCTCAGTGGCAACACTCAGATCAGCTCCGAGTTACAGCACAACGGCAGGAAAATTACAGAACCAACTGATATTGCCAACGTCCTGGCAGGTAGGTACAGTACTAATGTCACCCCCTAAAGGGCCCATATCTATACAGGAAGAATGCAGAGTCCCTGTAATCACAACTACGCAGGTAAAAGCTGCACTCTCTAAAGCCAAAAACACAGCATCCATGGGACTGGACAACATCCCAGGCTGCATTTTACACAAACTTCAGAACGAATTGGCTCCCCACCTAAGCATCATGTTTAGTCATAGTCTCACATCAGGCTTTGTGCCCACTGAATGGTGCACAGGAACAGTTATCCCACTCCACAAAGGGGGAGCCACCACTGATCACGGGAACTATCACCCTATTAGCCTGACAAGCCTGGTCTGTAAGGCCATGGAACGTATCATCATGGAACTCATAAACAAAGACATTGGTAACCTCCAAACTCTGGTCCCCACCCAGTTCAGGTTTGTGAAAGGCAGATCATGCCTCCCGAACCTGATCGACTTCTTTGAGGCAGTCACGAAGAATGTAGACCAGGGTAAGGTGGTTCACACAGCCTATCTTGACCTCGCCAAGGCTTTCAACACCATCCCCCATTCTGGAATTATAGCTAAACTAGGTATAAATCCCTACGTCACAAGATGGGTTGCCAATTGGCTCACTGACAGAACCCACACTGTAAAAGTTGCAGACTCCATATCTGACAAACCAGTGACAAGTGGAGTACCACAGGTTTCAGTCCTGGGACCTCTCCTGTTTGGTGTCTACTTCTCTGAAGTACAGGCTAACACAGAAGGCCTTTGGCTAACGAAGTTCGCAGATGACTGCAAACTAGGAGCCATAGTTGAGTCCCCAAATGATGTGGACATCATACAGAAGGGCCTCACTGAGACAGATGCCTGGTGTCAGACCCATGTTCTCAAGTTCAATGCTAAAAAGTGCATTGTCATCCCCTTTAGTAAAAACTCTGTACTCATGAACTACCACATAGGCAGCAGTCTACTTAATGCCGAATGTGTGATGAGACATGGGGAACCCAGGTGGACAGTAGTCTCTCCTTTGATAATCACATCGCCACAGTAGTCAGGAAATCCTTCTACGTTGCACACCTTATCACAAAAGGGTTCTCATCAAGGAAAAAAGAGGTCATTGTTCCCCTCTACTCGACACTCATTAGACCCATTATAGAGTACAACACCCCTTTTGGAGTGCACCTCACAAGATATCTGCAGCAGCTGGAAAGGCCACAGAAGTACCTCACAAAGAGGACTACTGGCTTCAAACAGATTCCCTACACTGACTGTCTCAAAAAACTCCAGCTTTACTCCGTAGTATATCGACTACTCCGAGGTGATCTCTGCTTAACATATAAAGCTATATCAAACCCAGAGCTGTTGGACATGCTACACCTAAAGAAATCCCAGTCCCTCTGAGCTACACACTCTAGGGACCTAAACCTTGTCACCACAATAAACAGGACATGATGGAGGGATAGATTCCTATCCCAGAGACTTCCCATACTATGGAACAGGCTACCCATCTATGTCAAGCAAAGTTCCTCATTAGCACTCTTCAAGAAAAATCTTGATAAGTGGATGGGAAATAGGAAATGTACCCCAGGAATCACTTTGGTGGCTCTGCTCGAAAGGGGCACAGGAAAATTACTTTCTTGGGTGGCGTAAGCCAGGTAACCTTGTTGGCTAGGCTAACTTAGGCCCTTGGGCCGATAACCTAGTACCTACCTATGAACCTATGAGAAGTATCTAAAATCACTTTGGCTAAATGGATCACTGACTGCATCACTTTCATTTATTCACAGAAGGGTTTGGAACTGCCTCAATCACCAAGAGTGCATTTCACTAGATCTATGGCTACTACGTCTGCTTTTTCTTCTAGAATTACCATTGATGATATTTGTGTGGCAGCCACCTGGTCAAACAATCACACCTGTGTTGCGCACTGCTAACTGGATATTGTTTCTAGGAGCAATGCTTCCTTTGGCTTGATGATACTCCAGCACATCTTCCATAAGGGCCACCCAGGAATCATGTAGCTGGGAGCTCTGACCCTACCGTGAGGAGGAATGAAGTGGACATCAGATTAGAAAGCTATGTCTTACCATGACTTGAAAGCTGTGTTGTCCATCTTCATTTCTTCTCACTTTTCCCACCCAACCATCTCCTTGCCTTATCTTCTAGAGGATCTATGAGAAATGGTGGGACACCCAGGTCCCATGTCTGAGCCTCATTTGCCTTTCTTTTTCTGTGTCGTGTTTTCTCTCTATTGGATTATGGTTCAGCGAGCTATTCTGAGGTGCTTGGTGGGTGTAGTGCATTATGGGTAGAGGGAGGAGCTCAAGTGTCAGATCAAAGTCTGGAAGTTGTGTCCAAGCTGGATCCAAGGTTTGAATCTGAGACCCTACCATGAGGAGGAATGAAGATAGACAACACAGATGCCAAGCTTTATGGTAAGGCATACGTTTCTAGTCTCCCTTTCTCCCACCCTGCTCCAAAGCAGTCAGTCAACACAGATGCTTTGAACATTGCTTGGGGAGTAGTTTCAGGAGGGATAAAAGTGCAGCGGGCGTAGTACACAAAGGGCAGATGCAACCACATAAATATCAAGGAGATGCTTGTCCTGATCAAAGCACTGAACTCACGGAATGATCTTTCATCCACAGGATCTCTTCAAGTGGTTAGAGATACATGACAAGCAAGGGGGAATCATGTTGTACCCCCCCTTTGCTGACTAGTCATGTTGGCTTGGGATTTAGCTTCACAGCACAGACTCACTCTCCAGACATCCTGTATTCCATCAGAGCAAAACTGTGTGGCAGACAAGTTGAGCATGACCAGGGCAGACCCTCACAAATGAAACCTAGATCAAGGGGTCCAAGATTTGATCCATTTGTGGGAAGTTCCTCAAGTAGCCCTCTTTGGTTCGTCTCTGAATAATAAACTGGCAAGATTATGTTCCAGGACTCCATGCAAGAAGGCCTGGAAGACACATGCCTTTTCTTTTTCTAGGACAGGAATGTTCATGTATGCTTTCCCACCCTTTCCACTAATAACCATGGTACTTAATATTCAGAAGAAAACCCCCAAGATTATTGTGATCAGTCCTTTCTGGCCCAGGCGTCTGTGGTTCTCTTCTTTTGGAAATGGCCAGTTACTATCCTATGGGCTTTCTTATTCCTGTATCAAGGTTAATTTATCAGCCATTCCAGCATGTCTGTCCATGGATCCAAATCTCTTGAAAGTGGTTTTGCATAAGTGACCTCCAAGAAAACCCGTGGTCCCTCCTTGGGATCTCAATTTTGTGTTAGGGAAGGTAACACTTGCCCCATTTGAACAAGCTACTCTGGCTGACTTGAGGTTCTTAATATGGAAAACAGTTGTACTGATTGCTCTGACCTCTGCAAGAAGGATGTCTTAGTTTCAAGCTCTTATGTTGAGTCAACCGTTTCTCATTTTTCATAGGGTCACGGTTTCTTTGAAGTAATCCTTCTTTTTTGCCTGAAGTGGTATCCGAGTTTATTTTAAGCCAAACTGTCCATCTCCCAGCTTTCTTTCCTGAACCTAAAAATGAGGGAGAAGGGGTACTACATACCATGTATGTCCTCAGACAACTCAGGATGTTCATCGTGTTTCACTGTTGCAGTCATTACAATTGGGTTATCCTGCTGGCAGGCTACCCGCAGTCGGCCTGAGTTCCAAAGTCTAGGTCCGGTGTCGGTTGCTGTCGCCTCTTCCCTGACGTCAGTGTGCCAGGGGTATACAAGATGCAGCCGACGCCATTTTCTTCAGTCTTTCTTGCCGCGCGGTGCCCGAAGCAAAAGCAGTTCACAAGTGCCGGCTGGCCGACTCCTGAAGTTTTAAAATCCGAATTTCAGATCCAAAGTCTTCATTAAAGCTAAGTACCCCATTGGGGAAACTTTTTTCTTGCTCCAGACCGATGTCAGAAAAAGTTAATAACTGTATTTCTTGTGGGAAGCAAATACCTCATAAGGATTTTCATTCTTACTGTATTCCTTGCCTAGGCCCTGACCATAATGTTGCTAGTTGTCGGTTTTGTGCTAGATTTAACCAACGCACTATTAAGCGTCGGTACGATTTTGCACTTCATTACTTTGGCAGAAGATTTAATTATATAATGCCGTTGGATCAGCCGACTACCGGAGTTTGCAAAAAACGAAAAGAAAAAGAAAAGGACAGGCATCTGAGATCCAAAACCGATGACGAGGCTTCCGCTAGGCCTGCCACCGGTTCTCAGTGAGGCATTTTCGCAGCCCCTGATGCCCGGTACCTCAGAGCCACAGGCCGCTTCCGACTCCCACGTGGAGCCGACGGGGCCTCTGGAAACTCAAGGTATTGGACACTCAGAAACTATTCCCTCAGATGGGTCCAGAGCCGCTGAGCAGGCATCGGCTTCTGAGGGTGTTTTCAGGCCTACACAGGTATATGTGAAACCTATTTCAGCTACAAAGACAAAGACTAAAGCAACTCTAAAAACAAAGAAACAAGTACAACATTCACCTGCACAGGCTTTCCATGCCTAAAAAACAGATGCTTAAAATGGCCGAAGACCTTATTACTTTGATCAGGGGTTCCCATTCCCCTCCTGAAAAGAGGCCTAGGAAAGAGTTAGAATATGAATCTTCAGACCAGGTTTCCATTTCCTCTGATTCCTCCTCTGAACAGGATTACTCTATTCCTCCCTATGAGGATTCTGATGCTGAAGATTCTATCCCTTCAGCCTCTCCTCCTGAGGATTATTCTTTTGGGGAAACGCTGCATACTATGAGGGAGCACTTCCACTGGGAGAGCCAAGATTATTCAGAATCCAAGAAAAGGCTCAGAGATTTCCTTTTATTGCCCCAGCACAGGCCCCTTGCTATCCCGCCTGCTTTAGACATTGTAGATGATGTATTTACAGAGTCCAGTTTTTCTCCAGACTCTTTACCACCAGGCCCCGTTAAGCCAGACAGATACTACAGGGTTCCTGATTCACATAAATTTCTCTATAAGAACCCTGCAGCTGACCCAGAAACCATCTCTCAGTGTCCCAAAGGGGTCAAGGCTTCTACTGCAAAAAACACTATTCCCTCTGACAGGGATTCTAGGGCCCTAGACAGATGGGGCAAAAAGATTTATACTCTGCTACCTTGGCTGTAAGAGCTTTAAATTGCCAATTTCATATGCTTAAGTATTAGCAATATCTTATATCCTTGCTTAAACAGAAAATGCCAGCTAATGCAGAATGTGCAGACAATAAAGAAATGCAGGATTTATTGCATGCAGCTGAACAAGTTGGAAAGCATACTTTGCAGTGTGGTTTTGATTCTCTTGAGGCCTCCTGCAGGGCTGCTGTTACAGGTTCTGTCATTAGGAGACATGCTTGGTTAAAAGAACAAAATTTGCCGGATCATGTTAAAGCAAAACTACTAGACGCTCCTTTACAGCATGATACTTTGTTTGGTGCTAAAGCAGAAGAAGTGTTGAAGAAAATGGAGGACAAGGCTAAATCTATACAAACAGTCAATGATTTCTTGGAGGTACAGCCTCCCAGATTTAGCAGGAACTGGACTACAAAAAATTGGTCCTTTCCAGTGTCCGATAGACCACAAAGGGGCAGATACAGATGCCCCAAAGGCAGATCACAGCCCCAAGACTCATACAGGCCTAAACAATGGGGTGCTTCTACCTCCAAGAGCGGAGAGGAAAAATCACAGCCATACAGGAAACAGTCTCAATGACTTTCCACTTCCAGCGCCAAGCACTTATCTTTTGGCAGCCCCTTTGTGGGGAAAGCTAGCACTTTTTTCACAAAATTGGCACATGATCACCCAGGACAAATGGGTTCTAAATATAGTTTCACAAGGCTACAGGTTCCACTTTCACACCCTGCCAAGGCAAAATGGCATGCCAGACCTGCCACGCAATCAATGGGCAGAGGCACATAAACAAGTTTCATCCCTCATGGACATGAGGGCCATTCAGCAAGTACCAGAACAAGAGCAGGGTTACGGATTCTATTCAAGACTGTTCTTGGTACCCAGAAAAGACAAAGCCTGGAGACCAATACTGAACCTGTCTATTCTAAACACATATCTGGATATTCCAAAATTCAAAATGTTGACTCTACAGCAGCTTCTGCCCATGTTGGGCAAGAAAGCTTGGCTTGTGACTTTAGATCTAGAAGAGGCATACCTGCATGTCCCAATCAGACAAACATGCAGATGATACCTCAGATTCAAAGCTGTCTCAATGCACTACCAATTCTCTGCACCGCCCTTTGGCTTATCTACTGCGCCCAGGGTCTTCACAAAGTGCCTGGCACCAGTAATTGCATTTTGCAGACAGAGGAATACAAATATATCCTTACTTGGACGACTGCCTTATTCAAGCGGAGAACAAGGAAATTCTACTACAGCATCTGGCGTTTGTAAAAAGATTACTGACAAGTCTAGGGTACACAGTAAACGAGAAGAAATTAAAACTCGTACCCTCTCAAGAGATAATATTCCTGGGTGCAAAATTAAATACAACTACCCAGACGACTTATCTCATGCTAGACAAACACAAACAACTGACTACTTACTTCAAAATGTTGGCAACAAGGACCCAGTTATCTGCAAGAAAAATTCTGCAGACCTTGAGTTTCATGGCATCCTGCATTCTGCTAATTCCATATGCAAGACTACATATGAGGAAACTTCAATGGTATCTAAAAAGTGTTTGGACTCAACATTGCCACAGCCTGGAAACAATAATTACCCTCATTCTCTGCCTGCAAAAGGAGTTTCGATGGTGGGCAAAAGCCTGTCACCACAACACGGGACAGCCATTTACCTTACCCACATCCAGGCAGATGTTGACAACAGATGCATCAGATTACGCCTGGTGGGCCCATATGGCAGGAAGATGTATTCAGGGCACATGGTCCGCAAGTCAAATGCATCTACATATCAATCAAAAAGAGATGCTAGCTGTTCACAATGCCCTAACAGCCTTCAAGGATCAACTTCATCCAGGACAACTACTAATAAAGATGGACAATACTACAGTCATGTGAAACATAAGCAGGGAGGCACACATTCCTACCCCCTTTGCAGGCTAGCCATGAACTTGTGGCACACAGCATTGACTTACCAAGTACATCTGCAAGCTCAATTCCTGCCAGGAAGGAAAAGTACTCTGGCAGACGAACTAAGCAGAAATCTAATGGATCCCCACGAGTGGAAATTGGATCCACAAGTCTTCAGCATGATAACAAGGACATGGGGATGCCCGGACATAGACCTATTTGCCTCTCCTCACAACTACCAACTACATAGATTCTGCACAAGGCCTTATCACAAGCAAGCATGGAAAGTGGATGCTCTATCTTTCATCTGGAAAAATCTAACAGTATATGCCTTTCCTCCTCTGCCTCTCCTCCCCAAGGTACTCCTCAAGGTCAGACAAGAGAAACCAAAAATTATACTGATTGCCCCAGACTGGCCCTGCCAGCACTGGTACCCAATCCTAAAGAGCTTGTCTCACTACCCAGCCTGGACATTACCTCAAATTCCTCACTTATTGACCCAACAAAACAGCCAGATACTGCACAGCCAACTCAAAACCTTAAACCTGGCCGCATGGCAGATAATATAGCCTCTCAAGACACACCTCTTTCTAAAGCAGTGATGGATGTTATTTTGGAGGCCAGGAGTCCTAGCACCAGAAAATCTTATGCAGACAAATGGAAGAGATTCTGTGCTTGGAACCAAGCACAAGGCATTGACACGATTGCTCCAAATATCCCTCAGATTTTGTAATACTTAACTGAGATGCTGGATAAAGGCATTTCCTTTTCATCAATTAAAATTCATGCCTCTGCCATTTCAGCTCATTACAATACAGAACCACCTATTTTTCTCATCCGTTACTGAGGCAGTACCTCAGAGGGGCCAAAAACATAAGACCTCCAAGGAGAGCACCTATACCTGCATGGGACCTCAACTATGTCTTGGAAAAACTCACACTGCCTCTGTTTGAGCCAGCCTCTGCAGCTGACATAAAATTCTTATTCTGGAAAACAGCTCTGCTCCTAGCAATAACCTCCACTAGAAGAGTCTCAGAGTTACAGGCACTCATGGCTATGGAACCTTTTATCATTTTCCATCCTGACAGGGTTTCGCTGAAGACAAACCCTACATTTATGCCTAAGGTAGTGTCCAGTGTAGTCCTTAACCAAACAATTCATTTGCCTGCTTTTTATCCAGACCTACAGAATAAGGGTGAGAAAATTCTGCATTCTTTGGACATTCACAGACAGCTACGCTTCTACTTGGACAGAACTAAAGCTTTCAGAAAGATTGATCAACTTCTAGTGGCATATGCTGCAGCATCACAAGGAAAGCCTATCTCAAAACAGACTATTTCAAAGTGGATAGGCCATTGCATTCGTTTCTGCTATTCACAGCATGGCAAATCAGTGCCTAAGGGCATTAGGCCACATTCAACCAGAGCAGCAACCACTTCAGCAGCCTTCCTCAGAGGAGTACCAACCAAAGACATCTTAGAGGCTGCAACTTGGAGTTCAGTGCATACCTTTGCAAAGCACTATCACTTACCTCTCTACTCTAAATCCAGGGCAGGCTTTGCCACTGCAGTTTTGCAGGGCCTTATAGCCTCTCTTAATCCTATTTAGCTCCAGCCTCCCAAACTTAGCTTTGGGATTCAACCCAATTGTAATGACTGCAACAGTGAAACACGAACATAGTACAGTTGTGTACCTACCATAAATGTAGATGTTCGAGTGTATTCACTGTTGCAGTCCAGGTTACCCTCCCTCCATCCCCCTTTCTTCTTTGCTGGGACCTAACTGTACTTTTCTACTCTATACAACCTATGTGGTGTATTTGCTTGTAGATGGAGGAAAAGTTGTTTTTTGTGCATGCATGCTTATTGCCATAATTTAGCCTACCATTTTAGGGGCACCTGACATCTGGGGCAAGAAAAACTGAAGAAAGTGGCGTTGGCTGCATCTTATATACCCCTGGCGCACTGGCGTCAGGGAAGAGGCGACAGCAACTGACGCCGGACCTAGACTTTGGAACTCAGGCCGACTGCGGGTAGCCTGCCAGGAGGATAACCCAATTGTAATGACTGCAACAGTGAACACACTCGAACATCTACATTTATGGTAGGTACACAACTGTACTTTTTGTCTTGACAGATCTCACTCTTTCAGATCTTCAGTTGTTAATTTCTTGTGAAGGTAAGAAGAAGGGACAGTCTGTGTCGAAACAGACTATTTCCAATGGTTGTCTAAGGCTACTATCTTTTGTTATACTCACCACAAGCAGGTTCATGGCCCACTCTACCATGGCCTTGGGCTTCACATATGGCTTTTTAGAAAGGGTTGGATTCTAGAACTATTCTAGAAGCTGCTACTTGGTCCTGTTTGCATACTTTTACAAAGCACTATAAGCTTGATTCCTTCCCTAGGTCCAGCCTGAGCTTTGCTAGGACCGTTCTGTAGGAACTCCTGGATTCTTCTCATTCCTCTTCCCAAGTGTAGTTTGCTAAGGTAATTTACCTATCTAAGTTAAGGCTACTGTAGCAGTGATAATGCAGTCATCTACTATTATGGTAATCCAACAAGACAGAGGGATTCCAAAACAGCCAGTTTCAATAAAAAACTTTTATTGTCGACACCGCAAGCACTTTCATAGACTAAGCTGCTTCTTTAAGTAATGTCTATCAAACTAAAAACTCAGTTTAAATACCATTGATGTCACATGATTAATCAAGGGAGGTAGTACCATATTTCTTTCTAAATAAGACCTAACCAGAGAATAAGGCCTAGCATGTTTTTTCCAGGGTGGTCATGATATAAGCCCTACCCCAAAAATAAGCCACAGTTAAGATCGTCCGTGTTGAATTATAAAATAATATTATTGACACCCGTTGACTGAGGTTATCGTACTCTGCTCACCATTTTCCAACCATTCAGACACCCAACTTCTTCTCTTTTCAGAAAGTCTTAAGACTCTTTCACTGGGAGTCCTGCACGATTCTTACTGTAACCCTAATCATCACTCACACTTGACGGTTGAGATCCTTGGACCATAAACCCCCACAGGTGTACTTTGATCGGTCAAAGTACAGACAACATGCGTAAAGCGCGGGCTCATGATAACGAGCAGTGGTGGTTGTGTCTTCTCTTCATAACCGGTGCCATTTTGTGTTGCCACTCCAGTCATGCAAGTCTTTAATTAACCCCCCCCCCCCCAGACAAGATGAGTGCAAAAAGAAAGAGCTATTCTGTCAAGTACAAGAAAGGCATAGTGGAGGACTCCCGGTGAAAGAAGCTGACGGCTTTCTGCAAAGAGAAGTTAGATCTCCGAATGGTCTGAAAATGGCAAGCAGCGTACGTTAACCTCATTCAACAGGCCGACAAGGGAAACGCTAAGAAGTGTAAGTGTGGATCAGGTCGGCAACCATTATTTCCTGAGCTTGAAGACATCATCTGTGAGTGGATTGCTAACAAGAGAGCAAAGGCTTTAGTTGTGCGCAAGGCTGATATTCAAGTATTTGCCCTTGCAATGGCACCACAGTTAGAAATATCCCCAGAAGAATTCAAAGCATCACAACATTGGCTAGATGGCTTCCTTCAGCAATATTAACAGTCTCGAAGAAAATCGACAAAACTGTTCAAGCTGGAAGATACTGAAGTTATTAAACGTGCACTTGCTTTCAAGTCCTTTGTTGATGGCATTGACTTTTCTAAATACCAACACTCTGACATGATTGCTGTGGATGAAACTGCAGTGTTTATGGGCCAAGGATCTCAAACAACAGTTGATCAGAGGGGTGCCTCCTGAATCTACATTCCCTCCACTAGTTACGAGAGTACACGTGTTACCTGTATTTTGGCATTTCGTCTAGATGGAAAGAAAACCACACCTCTAATCATTAGTAAGGGTAAGAAAGATAAGATTGAACGTGTTTCAGGCATTTACATTCTTGAAACCGAAAAAGCCAGGTGCACACAAGCAGTTATAAGGAAGTGGGTCGATGTAATGCTCCCACTTGTTTTGCGAGGTGGCGAAAGAGGTCTGCTAGTCAGGATTCAGCCAGCACTCACCGTGCGAAAGAAATGAAGAAATTCCTAGCACAGAGGAGAATAGATCAAATAATGATTCCCCCAGGAATGACTGCCTATCTCCAGACTCTTGATATTGCAATAAACAAGCCATTCAAGGACCATTTGTGCATGGAACTCAATGGCTACATTGAAAATAGAACGGAGAGAAATCAGCATGGAAACTTTGTGAAGCCTAGCTTGCAAGAGGTGACGGGTGAAAAATTCATGGGATAAAATCACTGACAGCTGTGTTGCCAATGCACTATGAGCAGGCTACTTGGACAAGCAGTGCTCATTTAAGGAGAGCTCTGTTGCTAGGCATGACAGATTGGGGCCAATGGTGCTACAGGAAATGGAGTTGCAAGAAATTCAGGCAGAAATTTGGGGGTTGGACACTTATGGCAATGTTTCAGAAGAACATGACTGTATTTGAATAACTGTGAAAGCCAAGGTGCAGATATTCTGAAGTTGAAATGTTTGTTGCACTGTTTATGTAGGATTCTCAAACAACTGTCAACCCATTGTTAGAACTGTTGCCCAATAATAGAAAACTACGAAATAAATGTCGATTTGTGTACATGATAAATGTCGATTTTTGTACTTGAATAAATGAATAAAGGTAGATTGTTGTATGGTGCGGGTACATAAGGCATCCCCTGATAAGCCCTAATGCGTATTTCGGCAGGGAAAGAATATAACACCCAGTTTTATTTTTGGGGAAATACGGTATATGGTATTTACACTGGGTTTTTAGTTTGATAAACATTACCTGAAGAAGCAGCTTAGTCTGTGAAAGCTCTTGTGGTGTCGACAATAAAAGTTTTTTTATTGAAACCGGCCATTTTAGAGTCCCTCTGTCTTGCTGGATTAAATTTTTGGTTTTCTTTACTGGGACTTCTATACCAGAAAGGGTTGATATTTGTGTTTGTTTTGCTTATTACTATTATGATAAGTTTAACTTAGACAGCTGTGCTTTCCCTACCAGATCATATATTTTTAAATTCACTTCTGTATGACCATATTCTAAATGATTATATTTGTGATGTACATTTGGTAGGCATTATCAGTTAAATTCTGTTAAAATTACTTGATGACAAAATAATTGCCTGAACTTGAAACTTTGTATTTTGCAAGCTTTAGCTTGTTAGTCTTCTGTAATGCTTGTGAGCACTAGCAAAGTCTTTTAATGCATTGTTTATTGTACATTTGTTTGCAGTGATGAAAGTGAAGATGGATTAGAAGATGGCCCTTCACTGCCTCAGCATACAGATTCTACACGAGTGAAAGAAGAACCTCTAGATGAAGAACTTCTAGAACTGTCCAGACCAGGATGTTCTAGTGGTTTTGCCAAACATTCAGTAAACGGAGTTCTACAGCCAGGTCAGGAATCAACACATGCCTATGGCAATTTTTCATTTTCTTTTTCTTTTTTTTTTTTTAAGATCATGTTTGTCATTTTAGTAGTTACTCAAAACTTCCTTCCAAACATCCTCTACACTTTCTAGGTAACAATATCATTCTGTAGAAAGTTCTTGTAAAATATATCCAGCACTTGAAGTGGAACATATAAGTATTCATGTGAACTGATACATCTAGATTTCATCATCATCATGATTACTGCTTCAGTATGAGATCTAGGCACAAGTATATGTCCACCTGACTGACCTGCCTTCCACAGTTGGTCTTCCCGATTTCAATGCTAGTCTCCTTCCTGTAAATGTCGAACCACATACTAAGCTTCTGGGAGCCATCATAGACTACCAACTCAAATTTGACCTACATGTGCTCAACTGCATCAGGAAAACTAACCAAAAACTAGGTCTCCTTTGCAGAAACCAAAAATTCCTAACCAAGGAGTCTTGAATATCCCTTTCTCATGCCTACCTTCTTCCAAATCTCTTTTATAGCTCACAAATCCTAACCAACCTGCAGTCCTCTCTCCTACTAAAACTTGAAACCACCTATAATAAAGTTGCCAGATTTGCTGCTAACCAAACCTCTAAATCTCACCACTGTCACTCTCTCTCAAGACCCTAAACTGGTTAGAATTTCCCCACCAGCTCCTTCTCTCTCAACTACTGATCATATTTTCTGTCCTGTACAAGCCTCCTTTCTGTCCTCATATCTCCTCACTCGGCTTCCTCTACATTCCTCCCAGGACACTCAGAACCATTGACCAAAATCTTTTAGAAATTTATAAACCAAAAAGAACTATTGGACAAAACCTCTACAGTTACAATCCATCCCAAGCCTGGAACAAACTTCCATTGGGTGTAAAACATATTAACCATCCACAACAATTCAAAACTGCTATCAGAGACTTTTTAACAAGCAACCCAACTTCCCATTGTAAACACCCTCCTTGATCCTCCTAGCCTACCTTTCACCTGTCCCTAATTTACACCTCAGACCTTCTATGTTCTAGTGTTCCAGATACAGATTTGCTGTGTCCAGGACTGTATGTAAGCTTCTGAGCCCCACAGGCCTTTCTGTGTTGGAGAGAAGCCTTCTAGCTTATCAGTGGGAGTGGTAAGCACTAGGTAACCGGTCTACCACATAAGGACTGGTTCTGGCCCAGAACTTGTAGTTATTGGCCATTTGGGCAATCTCTTCCACCTCTCTCAACTTTCTGATTTGAAAGCCTGCATTTGCACTTGTTTCTGTCCTGTAACTCGTCTAGTGCAGATACAGATTCTTAGTTTTAGCACTTAAATTTGCTTATTCATGCTCAGCACTTGTTCAGAACTTGTAAGCACTAAATAAGCTACTAATTACTATAGCACTCAATCTTCCTCATTACCTAGAGGAAAACAGTTTTTGTACTTATTTTTCTCACTTGCTTAGAGAAAAACAGCTCTTGTACTCACTTTCCTCACTTGTCTAGAGGAAAATAGTTTTTTATTCAGGCATGTCCAAGGGTCAGCTCCCAGTGTTCTCTCCTGTCTATCTGATGAATCTGGGCATCTTGAGGCAATGTAGAAATTGCCTCATGTACACAGACAGCCCTCTCCTCCTACCACCCAACACTACAACCTGTGAGAGATGCACTTATCTAGCCAAACTGGAGGCAAAGCTCTCTCCAACCAAGACCGAACTTGGCAGTCATGAGGAGAAGGTAAACATTTGCACCACACCACACTCATCACATAGTCTCACTAAATCTACACCACCAAAATCCACACATAGTAACACAAAAACATTCGCGGAGGCTCTCAATAATAATATGTCTAAGCAACAGAGACCTCCAAAGCAGAAACGCGAGCAGCCTCCGTCCCCCAACACAACCCAAATGACACATAGCCCACAGACTCAGTGTGCCACTCAACCACAGCCAATAAGGCAAAACAACGTACCCAACACACTAGTCATAGGTGACTCTATAGTCAGGCACACTGATGTCCCACTCACCAGGCTAAACAAGGAGAAGGTAACTGTCAGCTGCCTGTCGGGTGCCAGGATCCGCCACGTAATCCATGCACTCAGGTCACTCCACAAGTACAAATATGACTGTCATTGTCCATGTTGGTCTGAATGACCTGAGGCGTACCTCCCTGGACTGCATGAAAAAAGACATGGAAGAGCTCTCCGATCTTGTAGCCCAGGCAGGTATGACCCTAGCCCTGAGTAGCATTCTGCCATCGCCCAGAATGATACCGCAGTACAAGGACAAAATGATTGACTTCAACAATTGGCTAAGCTTCTGGTGTTATTCTAAGGGGATCCAGTATCTGTCTGCTTGGGATGACATGGTCGACAGACCACGATGGTTTGTCACAGATGGCCTGCACCTGTCGACCCTGGAATTCCGGATACTGGCTAAGACTCTTGCGGCCCCTATAGTGCCTTTTTTAGGCAAGGTTCAAATAACAAATTCACCACTGTAACAGGAACAGGCAAGCAAAAACTGAGGGTAATGCTTCCCAATGCTAGAAGTCTAAATCTCAAAATGCACTGATTCGAGGCACTCCTTAAAATGTCGAACATCGATATCTGTGCAGTGACTGAGACCTGGTTCAAGGCTCCAGAGAGCACCCTGGCACTACCAGGCTATAACTCCATACCACACTTTTTGGCCGTGTAACCTGGACCGAAACACTAAAGGCGGAGGTGTGTCCATATTCATTAAGGATATCCACACCTCCAGGCTAGTTGCTCAGCATAATGCATCCGAGGTTATCCAAGTGCAACTAATTCTGGGCAAAACTGCAGTCCAAATTGTAGCTTGCTACAGATCCCCCCCCCCCCCACCATGCCCCAGGATTCTCACTGCTCTTTTCTTGATGTACTGGAAAATATTGGGGTTCAACCAAACACCCTAATAATGGGTGACTTCAACTACCCCACCATTAGCTGGGAAAACTACTCGTGTACCAACTCCTTAGCTCAACGCTTTCTGGAATTCTTAGCTCAACGCTTTCTGAAATTCATAAACTCTAATGCCCTGGATCAACTTATTCACACCCCGACCAGGAACAACAATATCCTAGACCTAGTCATTACCAACATGAGTGGCTGGTGTTCCTCACCTGAAGTCAACTCCTTGTTGGTCCGATCCGACCATAAGCTAATCACCCTTGATATCCACATCCCGCTCCCCATTAAGGAAACCACAGTAAAAAATTTCTCCAAAGCCTACTTCATGCTTCTTAAGACAGAAGTGGTGAACTTCATGACAGTAAAAAAGGAACTTCCTGCGCGGAGGCAACTGCACGGCTTGAAGTAAGTAAGCAAAAATTCAAAGAAAGCCAGCAGACAGAATCCTGGCGAATAAATCCATTTATTGGAGAATAAAATCCATCCAGCAAAGACAGCAAAAGCACACAGACCGGTTTTGGCTGGTTAATACCACACAACCTTCTTCAATGTAAAACAAATATATCCAAAACTGTCATTTAAATACCCAACAAAAGTATGTGATTGGTTACGCTTAAAACTGCTCATTTAATCCTGGTGAAAATAAACCACCTAACTTAATGATCCATTTTTTCTCTTTGGAACTAAGTAGAGAATGCCAGCCAGTTTTATTTTGTTTATTACCCTTGCTAATGTCAATTATGGTGAATAAAAAGTTAGCAGTTGGATGAACTACCTGATGTTTGAATAGAGCATTATGTATTCTGCCCTTCTTAATATTACTGATGTGTTCTGAGATCCTAAGTCTTAATGGTCTGGACGTTTGTCCCACATAAAATGCCCCACATGTGCATGTAGCCAGGTAAATAACCCAATCTGAACTGCAATTAGCAAAAAACCTAATATCATACACTATAGGAGAATTTTTGCTAGAAAATTGCTTTGTTTTACATATTTTGTTACGGTTAACACAATGACCACAAGGGTAACAGCCTAAAGGAATACTACCTGTGAGTATAGTCTGGATCGGTTCTAAATTGCCATGCTCATGCATATGTTTATAATGATTAAAGCAACTACTTAACTTTCTGCCTTTTCTAAAAGAAAAAAGGCATTTGTTAGGAATAATGTCAGATATTTCATGATCATATTGCAAGATATTCTAATGCCTGTGTATACTCTGTATGAGGTTATCAGAATTCCTACCAAAAGTAGTGGTAAACCTGATTGGTTGTGAAACGATGTTGTCCTGTTCCTTATAGGACAATAGCTCATCCCTGCTCATTTTACCAACCTTGTTACTGGCATCGAAAACATGGCCCATTTTGTAACCCCTACTTCTGAATCTATTGGTGAGATCTCTACTTTGTTCCTGATATGAGGACTCATCGGAACAAATCCTTTTCATTCTGATAAATTGTGACCTGGGTATATTCTTGGCAATATGTGGTGGGTGGAAACTTGAAGCATGTAAAATGGTATTATATTCTGGATGTTTTCTATAAACCTTAGTCCCTAAGGTATTATCAGGTAATCTGGTAACTAAAACATCCAAGAAAGTAATAGTATTAATATCATAATGTAATGTGGACTGTAGACCCCATTTATTATTGTTTAAATATGCCAAAAATTCAAACAGTTCATCAAGTTCCCCTCTCCATACTGACCAACAGTCATCAAGGTAGTGTCTCCAAATGTCCAATTGATTCAGATAAATATTATTGTGATTATTGTAAATAAGATCTTGTTCAACATAAGCCATAAATAAATCGGCATAAATGGGGGCAAATGATGACCCCATAGCCGTTCCTTTGGTCTGCCAATAACAAGTTTCTTGATAAAAAAAGACATTATTTGTTAACACATGAGCAGCCATATCAAGCAAAAATTCATTGTATTGAATTGAATATAAACCTGAAATATTCAACCAGTAAGACAATGCCTCAAGACCACCAGAATGAGGAATATTGGTGTAAAGGGCACAAACATCAAAGGTACACATACGCCATTCTGGTTCAAGTTGTGTTTCCGAAATAATTTGTAAAAAATTAGTTGTGTCACATAAACGTGAGCGTATCAAAGACAGCAAAGGTTTGATTTGTTTGGTGAGAAAAAGGGACAAAGGTTCGGTAATGTAGCCCCTACCTGACACAATGGGCCTCCCTGGGGGATGAATGGGATCTTTGTGAATCTTAGGCAAAAAATAAATATATTGGTTCATAGGATCCTGAACCAAAAGTTGATGCATAACCTCATTATCAATGATAGACGCTTCCCTGGCATGCAACAAAAACTCCTCAATTTCTTTTTTAAACTTCAAAGTGGGATTGATAACCATCTCAGCATAATATTTCCTGTCTGATAGTTGTCTTTTGGCTTCTTGATCATAGTAAAGCCAATTCAAGATCACAACAGCTCCACCCTTGCCAGCTGAAATAATGACAATATTGTGATTATTCTGTAGATCTTGTATAGCATATTTTTCTTGAGTAGAAATATTGTTAGATTTCAAACGAGATTCTGACCTAACATAATGTAGATCTTTGAGAATATTGTTTTGAAATTGCAAAACAACAGGATGCATAGGAGGCGAACATTGTGATTTGTGATAAATTTATCAAAAACACGATTATTGTCATTTGGACCAAAGAATAATCGTAAATTAAGCAGTCTACAAAAGGACACAACATCTTGTGCAAAAGAATCTTCAGGAACAAAAAAGCCTGGTACAAATGTTAGTCCTTTATTGAGAACACTCATTTCAGTTGGTGTTAAAACATGGTCTGATAAATTTAAGACATTTTGATTAAATGAAACCTCTAATTCTGCATTGCCAATTTGAGCAAGCCCTGGATACTGTTTATTTGCTTTATGCTTCCTGCCCCCTCTTTGGTATTTGTGCCTAAATGGACACTTGACAAAGTTCTTTTTGGAAAAGGTGACCCTAATACAGTCTGTGAGTCATTCTCAAAACAGGATGAAAATTCATCCGTAGATGAGCCTGTATCAGAGGTACGGTTTCTCAATATTGACTTGGGTCTCTTCCTTTTGGAAGGACGACTAGGTTGTGAACGAAATTTAACATGTTTTGTGGTACTAAAGGGGTTGCTCCCCTGCTAATCGGATTGGTCTCTATTGAATTTTTTAATTTTCTTTGATTTCAGTTGTACTTCTAAATTATTGAGGTCAGAAGCAACTGTGGTAAGATTTTTAGCAATAAAAGGTTCAGCCTCAAATGGTTTAACTTCATTGACCAACCCCAAAACTATATTCACCTCTTTGTCAATTACCCGTTCATAGTATTTTGTTAAAGCTTTTACAAATGACATGCTGGCTTGATGTTGAATGCCAGCCCATTCATTGGAGAGTTCATCATCAATTTCACCCACCAAAGGCTGGATTCTAACTCTTAATCCATGAGGCGTAATATCTTTGGCAAGCCTTAAATAGTTTGGCATGCCAAACATTCGATCTGAGTGACCTCAGATGTTTATGTAATTTATCAAAGGCCACATTACAAATGCTCTCAGAACCAAGAGGCTCTTCTATATTAGTGCCCTCAGTAGCAGATCCAAGTCCAAAAACTCTTAAATCCTCACGATCTGAGGATAAACCTGAGACCAAACTTAAGAGATCCATGTGTCAGACCTGATTCACAACGCCAAAGAACAATAGGGCAAAGAAACCCAATGAAGTGGCTAAACAAATTGACAATAATAGCTAAAACCAGCTACGTCAAAAAATACTATAAAGAGACCATAATAGCTCCAATATCCTGTAGATATATGGACTACGTCTCCTGTTCAAAATTAAAAGAAGCCAAATAATCCAGCAAGTAGTGGTGAGCCCTCACAATAGTAATGGACAAAAGGAAGAATAAGAGGGATGTCAAGACACCATATAATAAAATATTAATTTGGATGTTCTTATCAAAGTAGTATGACCTCAAAGTAGCTAAACAATATATGAAACCAATTCCGTATAAAAGGAAACCATACATCGAATTATAACATGGGAGCAACCCAGAAGACTACAATATAAACAAGAGTAATCAAGGTACCGACTTGTTGCTTAACCTGAGATACCCATTGCTAGTCCACAAAGTGATCAGATCTAATACACAGAAGATGTCAAATCCAAATGTGAAATAAGAATGTACCTAGTGAACTAACCTGACACTCTGAACATTAATAATAAATCATTGAAGGTCTTACCACAGCTAACATGTGGAATAATATGATAAATGTGGATTCAGGGCATGTTATAGTGAAAATTCAGCTAAATTAAATTGTAACCTAGTAAATGGACATTTACTACATAAAATAGTCACAAAATAATGATTGATAAACAGATATTGGGATAAAAAACTTTCCATAAGAGTAACCCAAAACATATGAAAGACCAAGTTGCAGAAATTGCAAAATCATTGAGTCCCAAATTATTCTAAATGCTCCTAATGATGTCAGAAGAAGCCAGAACAAAATTGTTCATAATAGTCCCAAGTAAAGGCTACTCAACTCACTGAATTAGTGAAAATAGTGCGAAGCATACCTCAACATATGGTTATCCAACCCAAATGTATCTTCAAAAGCTGAGTGTTACACAAACATAAACTTATACAGCGTATGTCAGCAGAAGCTGAATATTTCACAAACATATGATCATGCGATTATGCAACCCAAGTCATACATTCAAAATAAAAAACATGAATATTGCTCATGAATCACTGTAAAGATTCAAAACCTGTTGTAATAACATACAACTTAATGATGTTAAAGCATACCAAATACACTCAAAAAATAGTATCCAGTTGTACGTGTATGGTATGGTGAAAATAATCATGAGCAGATAGCCACTGAACAGTTACAGAATTGAATCCAACCATGAGAGTAACCCACAGTCACATAGAGTCCAAAATTATAAAAATCCTACTCAAGAGAAAAGGATCGTTGAATCCCAAACGATATGAAATGCTCCAAATGATGTAATAAGAGACCGGAACAAAATAATCTTCAACTTTTTAAAAAAAAAATACAGTATTTAATTTGATTTAAACTGTGTTGAAGGAATATTGAACTCAAGTTGCAGTTATTCTGCTCTTCAGTTATTCCCAGCCACCCTCCCTGTTTTTGTTTTGGTGTTAATCTTAGTGGCCTTGAAACTGCCCGCCCCTCAGCCTGCCTCTGGGCCCATCTCATTTGCTCACTCAACTGAGTGCAGTGAGATCATATTCTGATTTCAGGCACTCCTACTGTGTACAAAGAGAGCATCTGGGAAACGGACAAAAAAAAATTAAGCTTATTTCCTGACTTTCCTGTTAAGTGGTATAGACTATTTGTAGGCTTCTGAGCCCCCAAGCCCTTCGGTGTTTGAGGGAAGCCTTCTAGCTTGTTTTTTTTTCTTATAACTAGCCAGTTTTCTAGTTTCAGCACTCAAATCTGTTTCTTTGATCTCAGCACTTGTTCAGATAAAAAAAAAAAAAAATTATCTGCTTTTACTCTACTTGTGTTTCTACCTACTTCATTTTACTTTTGCATCATCTTAAAAATACTCAATTGTATTTATTACTGCTTGGTGTAACTCATTCTAAGCCTTTTGGTTTAAACACTTGGGCTTCGGACCAGTTGTTTTGCACTGAGAGCGTTTGTGGTCTGCACTGTTGTGGCAGAACAGGTAGCTTACATCCTTCTAGGTTGGGAACTGCTGATTGAGGGCTCAGTGTCTGTTATTCTAAAAGTGTATTAATTCTGGTTTAAGCACTTGGGCTTTCAGGCCAGTTATTTTACATTAAGAGGGTTCGTGGTCTGCACTCTTGTGGGAGGAGAGGCTGGACTCTGCCCTTCTGAGCTGGGAATTTCTGGTTAAAGGCTTATAGTGCATGCATATCTGAACTGCTTCTTACCGAAGTTGGTGCGCCTTGTTTGCTGTGGCATAGACTGGATTCGGGCCTGCTGGATCTAGCTTTGTTTTTGTAACTTGAGCACTAATCCAGACATTCTCTAAGGTATTCAATTGTATTTATTACTGCTTGGTTGTAACTTGATTAAAGTGTAGCTATCATTCTAAGTCTTTTGGATTAAGCACTTGGGCTTCAGACCAGTTGTTTTACATTAGGAAGGTTTGTGGCAAGCACTGTGGTGGCAGGACAGGTAGCTTTCATCCTTCTAAGTTGGGAACTGCTGATTGAGAGCCCAGTGTCCAAGGGTATTAGTTCTGGTTTAGGCACTTGGGCTTCAGGCCAGTTATTTTACATTAAGAAGGTTCGTGGTCTGCACTCTTGTGGGAGAAGAGGCTGGACTCTGCCCTTCTGAGCTGGGAATTTCTGGTTAGAGGTTTATAGTGCCTGAATATTTGAACTGTATCTTACTGAAATTGGTACACCTTGTTTGCTCTAGCATAGACTAGATCCAGGCCTGCTGAATCTAGCTTTGTTTATATGCTTGTTGTTTGTTTGCTTGTTATTTCTCTGGAAGCTAATTCCACCTAATACGTGGCTTCTCAGCGCTTCTGTGGATCACTAGTGATATCTGCATTGCTTACTGTACTAGTTCCTTGTTTCACTTGAAAGAAAGTTACTGTTTGTCGTTTTTGCATTTAGTTACTTGTAACACATTGCACTCAAGTTACCTGGCACTTGCTCACTATAGCAATTATATAAGTCAGCACTAAAAATTAAAAGCACTACACCCTCATTCCCCACTGGCCCTTGTTTTCAATTATTAAGGAATTCCCAATATTATTCTGGCATGTCCAAAGGTCAGTTGTCAATCTCCTCTCCGGTCCAGCTGGTGAATCTGGGAATCTTGAGGCAATGTTATAACTGCCTCATGTACACAGACAACCCTCTCCTCCTCCCACATAACACAAATACTTGCGAGAGATGCAGCTATTTAGCCAAACTGGAGGCTGAGCTCTCTCAACTCAGGACTGGCAAGACCAGACAGGAGGAGAAGGCAACTACACACACCACAAAACCAGCCTCACATAATGCTACCACACCACTGAATCAAACACATAAACACACAAAGACATACTCGGAGGCTCTGAGTAAAAATTTACCTAAACAGCAGAGGCCTCCAAAGCAGACACCCAAACAACTGCTACCTCAAGACACCCCACAAGCAACACATAAACCACAAAAGCAGTGTGCAAAGCAGTCACAGCCCTTAAGGCCAAATACAACACCAAACATACTTGTCATAGGTGACTCCATAGTCAGACACACTGACGTCCCACTCACCAGGCTGAACAAGGAGAGGGTCACAGTAAGCTGCCTATCTGGCGCTAGAATCCGCCACATAACACAAGCACTCTGGTCACTCCACGGCAAGTACAAATATGACACAGTCATTGTCCATGCTGGTGTGAGCGACCTGAGACGTACCTCCCTGGACTACATGAAAAGAGACATAGAGGAGCTCTCTGATTATGTAGCCCAGGCAGGTATGACCCTGACCCTGAGCAGTATCCTTCCTTCACCAAGAATGATGCCACAATATAGAGACAAGATGATCAGCTTTAACAATTGGCTTAATGTCTGGTGTCATTCAAAGGGGATCCAGTGTCTGTCTGCCTGGGATGACATGCTTGACAAGCCACGCTGCTTCAAGGGACGGCTTGCACCTGTCACCCTGGGATTCCGGATATTGGCTAAGGCTCTTGCCACCCCCATAGTGCCTTTTTTAGGCAAGGCTCAAATTCTAAACCTACCACCCTAGAAAACAAAAATGGGAAGAAACTGAGGGTAATGCTGCTCAATGCCAGAAGTCTAAATCTCAAAATGCACGCACTCGAGGCCCTTCTCAGTATGGAGAACATCGATGTCTGTGCTGTAACTGAAACCTGGTTCAAGGCTCCTGAGAGCACCCCGGCACTATTAGGTTTTACCTCATATCATGCGTTCTGGCCCCAAAACCCGGACCACACCACAAAAGGAGGGAGTGTATCCATATTCATAAAGGATACCCACACCTCCAGGTTGGTGGCAACACATGAAGCTTCGGAAACCATCCAGGTGCAACTAACTATAGGCAAAACTGCTCTACAAATTGTAGCATGCTACAGGCCACCCTCTCAAACTCAGGAACCCCACACAGCCTTCCTGAAGACACTGGAGGGTATAAATGTATCTCCAAACACCATCATATTGGGTGAATTCAACTACCCGAATATAGACTGGGAACATTACTCAAGCCCTAACTTTCTAGCCCAACGGTTCCTGGAGTTCATAAATTCAAATGCCATGGAACAGCTAGTCACTGTTCCCACAAGAGGAGAAAATATACTAGATCTCATTATCACAAACATGGGGACAAAATGCTCCACACCGGAAGTATATCCCTCATTGGTGAGATCTGATCATAAACTAATCTCACTGGAAATCCACATCCCGCCCCACCCCAAACAAAAAAGACCACAGTGAAGAACTTCTCTAAAGCAAACTTCACACTACTCAAGACTGGTGTGGTATCCTTCAAGGCCCCTGAGCCAGTGGAAACCACAACCCAAGCTGCGGAAGCCCTTACAAATGCCTTCTATGAACACCTCCAGGACTGCATGGATCAGGCAATCCCAAATAAAACCAAGACTCTTTCCACAAAGGGCAAACGTCCAGTTTGGTGGACCCCAGCCATAAACAAACTTTACAATAAGAGGAGGAAGCTATTACATGATAGAACAAAATCCATAAAAGGGAAGTCACCCCTGATCATTATTAGTAAAAAAAATACGAGCACTCATAAAATCAACTAATTTTGAGAGAAAAATTGCCATGGATTCAAAGGACAATCATAAGGCCTTTTTCAGCTATGTTAGGAACCTGGGTGGAAACTCCCAGATATGCTCAGAATTGGTCCAAAATGATACAAAAATCACTGAACCCACAGACATTGCCAACATACTGGCAGACAGGTTCAGTGCAAACTTCACCCCCTCTCCCCCCCTAAAGGAGAGATAACTATCCCAGCAGAGTGTAGCCTCCCAGACATCTCAAATGCGCAGGTGAAAGCTGCTCTCTCTAAAGCTAAAAACACAGCATCAATGGGACCGGATGGTGTCCCCGGCTGTGTGCTACACGAGCTAAATGAGGAATTAAACCCGCACATAAGGCAGCTGTTTAATCTCAGCCTTACCACAGGATACGTGCCCAAGGAGTGGCATACGGCAACTGTGGTCCCACTCCACAAAGGCGGTGCCTCTACGGACCCTGGTAATTACCCCCATAAGCTTAACAAGTCTAGTCTGCAAAGCTATGGAGAGGATCATAATGGAGCTCATAAACAAAGATATAGGGGACTTGCAGACATTGGACCCGACCCAGTTTGGCCGTCAAGGGCAGATCATGCCTTTTGAACTTGGTCGACTTCTTGAAACAGTCACCAAGGCCATTGATGAGGAAAGGCAGTCCATACAGCCTACCTTGACCTTGCAAAGGCCTTCGACACAATACCCCACTCGGGTATTGTAGAAAAACTTACCAGCTTAAATGTAAACCCATATGTCACAAGATGGGTTGCAAACTGGCTTAAGGACAGAACCCACAGGGTTAGAGTTGCTGGCGCTATATCAGACTCCAAGCCGGTCACAAGTGGTGTCCCACAGGGCTCGGTCCTTGGCCCCCTATTGTTCGGCATCTACTTCTCAGAAGTACAGGCCAACATGGGAGGACTTTGGCTGACAAAGTTTGCAGACGACTGCAAACTGGGTGCCATAGTGGAAAGTGCATCAGACACGGATATCCTTCAGAAGGGACTCACGGAAACAGATAGCTGGTGCCAGAGCCATGGCCTGAAGTTAAACGCCAAAAAATTTATAGTCATACCCTTCGGGAAAAACAAGGTAACCCCAAGCTACCATATAGGTGGCAATCCACTAAGCACAGAAGAGGTTATCAGGGACCTGGGGACCCAGGTTGACAGTGGCCTTTCTTTTGACACTCACGTTGCTAAAGTGGTTAGAAAGACCTTCTACATTGCCCACCTGATCATGAAGGGATTCACATCCAGATCTAGTGAGGTCAGTGTTCCCCTGTACTCTTCACTTATCACACCAATGATAGAGTACAATGCCCCATTTGGGATGTATCTCACCCGACATCTGCAGCAATTGGAGAGACCCCAAAAGTTCCTCACCAAAAGGATAAAGGGACTCCAAAATCTGTCATATGCTGCCAGATTGAAGAAACTCCAGCTCTATTCAGTTGCATACCGTCTGCTCAGAGGTGACATGTGCCTGACATACAAGGCCATGTCCAACCCGGAATTAATGGACATGCTCCACCTCAAAAAATCCAAATCCACCAAAACCACTAGAGCAAGCGACTTAAACCTTAGCACGGATATAAATAGGACGTGCTGGAGGGATAGATTTATCACTCAGAGACTCCCTATGCTGTGGAATAAAATCCCGATCCATGTGAGGCAGAGCACCTCGCTGGCTCTGTTCAAGAGAAATCTTGACCTGTGGATGGGAGATCGTAGGTTTATCCCGGGAATCATCTCTGTGTCACTGCTGGACAGAGGCACAACAAACTAATGGGCACAGTATTTTTTCATATAAGGGGTGGCGTAAGCCACAAAAATTTGGGCTAGGCTTATAAATGCCTTAGGGCAGATAGCCTAGTATAAACCTATGAACCTATGAACCTATAGGAGTCCCAAAATGAACAAATCGACTATTGAAGGTAGTCAGTTGTAATTTTAAACAAATTTCGATATATGGTTGTCCCACCAGTATATATTAATGGAAGCTGAATAGTTCCCAAACATATAAAATAAAAATAGTCCAAACCTTCCGTCTAGATGAAAAAAAACATAGATGTTACTCCCAACAAACAAAAACCACACTGGCGAAGTTGAACAACCAGAAAATGGCACCCACGAACATCCGAATGCAACGTTGCTGTGATTTATACAAAACCATAAAATGGAAGGAAAATAAACAAAAATAACTGTAGTATCAATGTTACAAGAGCATAACTACTCATAAGTCAGACTGATACGACCCAATAGTTCCAATTAGTCTTCCAGGCGAACCAAAAAATAACGAAAAATCAGCCTGTAGAAAAACTACAGACTGCACCAAGGCCAGGCTTCCAGCAGAACGAGAAATAAGTGTAACAGTAAAAAAGGAACTTTCTACGTGGAGGCAACTGCACGGCTTGAAGTAAGTAAGCAAAAATTCAAAGAAAGCCAGCAGACAGAATCCTGGTGAATAAATCCATTTATTGGAGAATAAAATCCATCCAGTAAAGACAGCAAAAGCACACAGACCGGTTTCGGCTGGTTAATACCACACAGCCTTCTTCAATGTAAAACAAATATATCCAAAACTGTCATTAAATACCCAACAAAAGTATGTGATTGGTTAAGCCTAAAACTGCTCATTTAATCCTGGTAGAAATAAACCACCTAACTTAATGATTCATTTTTTCTCTTTGGAACTAAGTAGAGAATGCCAGCCAGTTTTATTTTGTTTATTACCCTTGATAATGTCAATTATGGTGAATAAAAAGTTAGCAGTTGGATGAACTACCTGATGTTTGAATAGAGCGTTATGTATTCTGCCCTTCTTAATATTACTGATGTGTTCTGAGATCCTAAGTCTTAATGGTCTGGACGTTTGTCCCACATAAAATGCCCCACATGTGCATGTAGCCAGGTAAATAACCCAATCTGAACTGCAATTAGCAAAAAACCTAATATCATACACTATAGGAGAATTTTTGCTAGAAAATTGCTTTGTTTTACATATTTTGGTACAGTTAACACAATGACCACTAGGGTAACAACTTCATGACACCCATGCTGATGGACAATACAGTTACAGCTGCTGAATCCTAGACAAATGCACTCTATAAGCACTTACATGAGTGCATGGATCGTGCTATCCCAAACAGAACCAAGATGCTATCCTCCAAAAAAATGAAGCCAATCTGATGGTCCCCTGCCATAAACAAACTGTACAACAGAAGGAAGAAACTGTTGCAAAAGAGAGTAAAATCCCATGAGTGGAGGAGCTTCCTGGTCAGCCTCAGTAAGAAGCTGAGATCCCTTATAAGATCCTCCAAAGCTAGCTATGAAAACAAAATCTCCACTAATTCTAAGGACAACCACAAAGCATTCTATATCTCAAGATTCTCGATGGCAACACCCAGATCTGCTCTGAGTTACAGCACAAAGGCACGAAAATTACAGAACCAACTGATATTGCCAACATCCTGGCAGATAGGTTCATTGCTAACTTTACCCCCCCCCCCCACCCCCTAGAGGACCCATATCTATATAAGAAGTATGCAGAGTCCCTGTAATCACAGCTACGCAGGTAAAAGCTGCACTCTCTAAAGCCAAAAACACAGCATCCATGGGAACGGACAACATCCCAGGTTGTGTTTTACATGAATTTCAGAACTAACTGGCTCCCCACTTAAGCACCATGTTCAATAATAGCCTCGCATTAGGCTTTGTGCTCACTGAATGTCGCACAGCAGCAGTTATCCCACTCCACAGAGGGGGAGCCACCACTGATCCTGGGAACTGTCGACCTATTAGCCTGACGAGCCTGGTCTGCAAGGCCATGGAACGTGTCATCATGGAACTCATAAACAAAAACATTGGTAACCTCTAGACTCTGGATCCCACCCAGTTCTGGTTTGTGAAAGGCAGATCATGCCTCCTGAACCTGATCGACTTTGAGGCAGTCACCAAAGCCATAGATGAGGGTAAGGTGGTTCACACAGCCTATCTTGACCTCACCACGGCTTTAGACACCATCAATCATTCTGGAATTATAGCTAAACTCACTAAACTAGGTATAAATCCCTACATCACAAGATGAGTTACCAACTAGCTCACTGACAGAACCCACACTGTAAATGTTGCAGACTCCAAGTCTCACCTCAAAGCAGTGACAAGTGGAGTACCACAGGTTTCTGTCCTGGGACCTCTCCTGTTTGGTGTCTACTTCTGTAAAGTGCAGACTAACACAGAAGGCCTCTGGCTAACGAAGTTCACAAATGACTGCAAACTAGGAGCCATAGTCAAGTCCCCAAATGATGTGGACATCCTACAGAAGCTTTCTTGGAGACGCGAAAGCGCTTACTTTGTGCAATAAAGAGTTTGATTTGTTATACATTCAGAGATTTGTTTTGATTGTTGTGGAGTACCTGCCATTCTCTTTTTTCTATTTGGACTGCCTTTTGTTTGGAGGTACCTCCCCCTGGTGGTGTTTCCCCTTTTTTTCTGCGCATCCCACAGAAGGGCCTCGCTGAGACAGATGCCTGGTGACAGAGCCATGGCCTCAAGCTCAGTGCTATAAAGTGCAGTGTCATCCCCTTTGGTAAAAACTCTGTACCTATGAACTACCACATAAGCAGCAATCTACTTAACACTGAATGTGTGATAAGAGACCTTGGGACCCAGGTGGACAGTAGTCTCTCCTTTGATAATCACATCACCACAGTAGTCAGGAAGTCCTTCTACGTGGCACACCTCATCATAAAAGGGTTCTCATCCTGGAAAAAAGAGGTCATTGTTCCCCTCTATTCGACACTCATTAGACCCGTTATAGAGTACAGCGCCCCTTTTGGAATGTACCTCACAAGATATCTGCAGCAGCTGGAAAGGCCACAGAAGTACCTCACAAAGAGAATTACTGGCCTCAAACAAATGCCCTACACTGACCACCTCAAAAAACTCCAGCTTTATTTCGTAGCATATCACCTACTCCGAGGTGATCTCTGCCTAACATATAAAGCTATGTCAAACCCAGAGCTGTTTGACATGCTGCACCTAAAGAAATCCCAATCCTTCCGAGGTACACGCTCTAGGGACCTAAACCTTGTCACCACAATAAACAAGACTTCCTTGAGGGATAGATTCCTGTCCCAGAGACTTCACATACTGTGGAACAGGCTACCCATCTATGTCAAGCAAAGTTCTTCATTAGCACTCTTCAAGAAAAATCTTGATGAGTGGATGGGAAATAGGAAATACACCCCTGGGATCACTTCTGTGTCTCTGCTCGACAGTGGCACAGGAAAATAACTTTCTTGGGTGGAGTAAGCCAGGCAACCTTGTTGGCTAGGCTTACCTAGACCCTTGGGCCGATAGCCTAGTACCTACCTATGAACCTATGCAACTCTTTCCTCAGACTTCCTCTTATTCTTACCTCAGCTCTCCTCCCTCATGCCTATTCTCTCACAATACCAGCCCCTCTAGTTACTCTGCTTCTAACCTTGCTTCCCTTTCCAGACTATCAAATCCTAATTAAACTGACAGACCATCCTGTGTACAAGAACTACTGCAACTCTTTTAAGTGTCTAATCATCTCATTATACTTCTTATACTGACTGTACAAATGAACCCTAAATCCTATAATTGTCTCTCCTCTGCATAATAAAAAAGTATACTTTGGAATGAAGCTGTCTTGTAAATTACTTTCTCCGAATGCTTTTATTATCAGCGTCTAACTCGGTTTTGAACAAAAGGGCATATTTCTTTAACCTGTATTTTTGAAACCTATGTATTATAACTTGTATACTGTTGATTTGTTTATAATACTTATTGTTATATTCTGATGTGTATTCTCATGGAGCTTTTCTCCCCGCGCCGCTGAAAAAAGGGCACTAGCTCATTCAGACTATCCTGGTCAACAAATGTCAAATTAATAAATAAATCAATAAGGATATCATTAGGACGTGCGGAAGAAAAGGGCAGCCACACACCCCATCTTTAGTTCTTTTTTTGTGCATCAGTGCATTTGTTAATTAACCCATTCCATTACTTTGAATTCTTTCTTGGGTTGCCTTATCTTTAGGTGTTTGTGTGCATTTCATTTGTAGTTGATACTGCCTTTAGCCTTTTTGAATTTGATTATTTGGAAGTTATTTTTTAAGGTTGATGAGACTGATGACTTCCCCAGCTTAGATCATCAACATATGCGTTTATGGATGACAGATTCCACAAAAGGATTCTTGCTTTCAGTAACTTTGGACTCTTGGTAATGATCTTATCCTGTTTAGTCTTATGAGTATTGTGCTCTGTTTAAAAAGAAAATTTTGCTTTATACAACCAGAAACCTTTAGTTCTGTGTAAAACATTAAAAGGTTCTGGCTTTGAGGAGAGCCCCTTTTCAGCTGTTCAGAAGAGCATAAACCCAAGCACCACCAAAAGGTGGCAACACTTAGGAGGAAGACAGTTTCCTGAGAAACTGTGTAGGTAGGATATGTAAGGCCTTGAAGATGTCTTGTGCTCTGGGAAGAGCCTGGCTGCTGATCAGGAACTTATGTTAGCCCAAAGAAAAAAATATCAAGACAAATAAGCTTCCCACATTGCTCCCTCTGAAACTGACATCCTGCCCTAGGATGTTAGATGTCTGGTCTCTATGTGCCTGCTGTAACCATTCTTGATTGATTCCAGGTATTTTGGAGACTGTTATTGCTTGCCAGAGAGCTGTTAAATCAGTGTTCCTGTCTGCTGAACCTTCCATATTGGGTACAATCCCTTCTACTAGAAGAAAAAGAAAACCTGAACTAAAAAGGAAGAACAAAAGCAGGTGTACTCTAGACAGCTTCCCCCACATACTTAATTTTATGCTTTTTTGGGGGGATTCTTGTAGTGTTTACACAATCCCCAGTGCAACAATCTTGCTACATTTTTTAAACAAGAAAAATCTTTATTGGGAATTCCAAGATGGCTGCACATTGAGTAACAGCTTGACTCTAGATCTCCCAGTGTAAAAACAGAACCTCAACAGAAAAGGACAGTAGACTTTTGTGTTTGAGTAAATTTCAGTAACTGGCTAGTAAATATACTGCCTGGATGCAAGGAAAAAAGGAACACAGAGCGCCTGGAAAACAAAACGGCTACAAAAAAATGAGGAATAAACATTAACTAGGGAAAGTTCTTCAGCAGAAAACAATGCAATCTCCAGATATGACTTCCAGTAACCTACAGGAAGATATAAGACCACTGCACACAGAGCTGGTTAAAGTAAATGAAACACTGATGGAGTATATCAATACAAACAACAAAATGCTGGAAAAAGTGGAAGAAGCTTTAAACAGATGTCCAGATGAGGTGATAAAGCTGCAAAAATTAGTTATTGAAATGAAAATGCTGGCTGAATATGAGACTGCACAGGAAAAGAAGATTCAAAAAATAATAGAATTAGAGGACAGAGCACATAGGAAAACCTGAGATTTTCCATTATACTAGAGAAGGTGGAAGGAACAGACTGCATTCATTTTATGAAAGTACAATTAAGCAACTGGACTGGTATTCCACAGCAGGAGTTGTTAGTTGAAAGGGCACAGTGTGTATGCTTCAAACCTGGCTATGAGAAAGCAACCTAGACCTTTAATAGTAAAGATGCAATCCTACCAGCAGAAGGAGTTGATTCTGAGAAAACTGTGGCAGAAGGACAAAATGCTAAAATTGGGAGACAGCAGAGTTTTTGTGGAAATATTCCTCTCCTGCCTGGTGAATGAATAATCAAATCCATTCCACTATTCTGGGAATGTTGAGGCACAGACGTGAGATTCAAACTGCTGTACCCAGCTGTCTTCAAGGTATTCTTCCCTGGAGGAAGAAAATAATTTTTTGATGCAGTACATGCTAAGGAGGAAATACAAACGTTTGCCCAGCAAAAAGTGAGCTGTGAAGCAGAAGATCCTGCTTCTAGTTCTTCTGGTAATAAAGACCACAGAGAGACTTAACCCATGAAACCTTTACCACTGTTTCAACAGAAAATGTTGTTGAAGGAAGGGAGCATGAGCGTTGACTAGAAGAATCAAGAGTATGTTGGAAATGAAGCAGAGACAGGATTCGGGAGATGGATATGAACAGTAATAAAACGAGTAATTTAATATGGGATTACAATGCAATAGTTATATTTGTGAAATATGACAGAACAAGAAAATCTGGAAATATTGGACTTTTTCAGAAGTTATTGGACTTGTGTTGGACTCTAAAATATATGCTCTACTTCATGTCATTAATGTTTGGAAAAAATGCTTTGAGGGAAAGAGAGGGAAGAAAGTTAATTGTAAGTAAAGAAAATATATTTTTTAGTACTATTTTTGTGGTGTATGGTTTTCTTTGGATGCTGTTAAGTAAAGTTCTCTCAGTTATTTTTAGGTGTAATGGGGATTATAAATATGTTCTGCTGTTCTTTTTTTCTCCCTTCTCTCTGTCTTCTTTAGTTTGTTTTAAGAAATGTAGCACTGTGTACAATGTAAAAAAGAAGTCTGGTTAAGAGAACATGATGACATAAGAAAAAATAATGTGCCTTTTCTCAGTCTTGCATGGGGTAAAGGCTGGATTAAGGATCTTAGATTGATTTAGTAACAAGTTTTAAGAGAAAGTAAATAAATGAAAAATAATATTGCATATTATGAGGCTTTTTTCTAGCAAATAAATATATGCTTAATAGCAATTCTGTATCTGACCCTCATGTCTCCATTGAAACAGTCTGATAAAGAGAAATTCACTTTCTGGTTCACATGTCTCCATGGCGACAGTCTGATAATGAGAAATTGGCTGTCTTGTTCTCGTGTTTCCACGGAGACAATCTGATAAAGAGAAATTGGTTACAGTCTGGTGGAGAATGATTGTCTTGGGGAAAAAAAGAGAGAAACTGGCTAGGATATAATGTTTTCTGAAAGCATTTATGGGTTTTCCCAGCTGGGAGAGCTATAAAGATAAGGCAAAACCAGTTAGCACTTAGTAGAAGCACAGATCTACACCATGCATCTTAGCATGATAACCTTTCTGTTAGGTTAACTTGAGTCTCTGAGTGTGGCTGTCAGTTTGGGATATTTGTTCCTATTAGGCAGGTAAAAAACTTCAATATTTGAAGATGTACATAATTTTGTGTGTTAGTATTAAATTAATAGGTTTTGGGGGTATTAGGGTTTTGTTTTTTGAGGGCTTTCAATAAAACAAAACGTTTTGTAAGATGTGACATAGGCTGAAATGGATATGACAAGAAACAACTTTATAAAAGATCAACCTGCCAAACAATGTATGCATGTAACACAAAAGCTGGAACTAGACATTAAACAAAAAAAGGTTTTATAAATAAAATGCGGGAATAATAACTTTTTAATACAATGATGGTTTCTGTAATGTGTTATGTCAGTGGTGTCACAGATAAATACAAAAAAAGAAAAGAGAACTATATTAAAAAATGTAGAGTGCAAATAGCTATGTTACATGAGACACACTTGGAAAGAACTGACATGTAAATTTGATAGAGAAGCGTTTTTAGAATGGTTATTTAGCAGAATATCTGGGAGAAAAGAAAAGAGGACTTACTTGTACAGGTTGGCAATTCCTTATCCAAAATTCTGAAATCCAAAAAGCTCTGAAATATGAAGTTTTTTGGTGCACTTCTCAGCTCTGCACACTGCTTGGCACTCACACTAATAGCAATGCGTAAGTGCACCTGCTGCTCACTGATATCTTTATTGCTCTGTCTTTCATTGTGTAAATGTCAGAGCTGCAGATACTCCAGTTGGTAACATTGAGGAAAAAGAAAAGGAAACATCAGTTGTTATCAATAAGTCCTGAAGAAGTGCACAATGCTGATGAAACAGCTCTACCTAGAAAAACATTAACAACAGCTAACAAGAAAGTGCCAACAGGTTGTAAGGATGCTGAAGATAGGTTAACTATTCTTTGGTGTGCCAGTGATGCAGGCACACACAAAGTGAAGTTGGCAGTAATTGGGGAAAGCAAACATCCAAGATGCCTGAAAGGTGTATGCCATTTACCTGTGCATTATTATGCAAACAAGAAAGCATGGGTTACCAGAGAAATGTTTTCTGACTGGTTCAATAACCACTTCATTACCAGAGGCACAAGCTCATTGCAGACATGCTGGGCTGGAAGAAAACTGTAAAAGTATACTGTTGCTGGACAACTGCTCCGCACATCCCCCTGCTGAACTTCTTGTGAAAAGTAATGTTTTTGGAACTTGCCTCCTGTCAAATTTTACATTGTTATTGCAGCCTTGTGACCAGGGAATTTTATGATCAGTGAAGCGCAAGTACAAAAAACATTTTTTAAAATCTATGCTTGCTGCAGTCTATGGAGGTGTAGGAATCCAATACTTGCTGAAAGAGTTGAGTGTTAAGGATACCATTTATGCAATTGCTAATGCTTGGAAGGATGTTGAGAAATTGACATTAACTAATGTGTGGAGCAAACTATGGCCTATAATAATGTTTGAAAATGAGCCAACAAATGAAGACTTTGAAGGATGTCATATCACTGATGAGAAGGATATGATATCTAACCTTGTAACATACGCTAGAAGTTTATCGGACGCAAGTGTAAACAACTTATGGGAAGCTGACATAAAAGAAATCTTAAAACATAGACAATGATGGACATCTTGTGCATTCCTTGAGTGATGGAGAAATTCTTGTGATGGTGTTAAATGCAGGTAAGCATGAGGGTAATAGTGATGATGAGAACATTGTGGACACTACTGCATAAAAATCTCCGTAGACAATATGGTGAAAAATTTGTGATCAGTTAATTGCAGGCCTTGAACAATGTGAATTTATCAGTAAGCAACAGATTATGGCAATTTACTCCGTTAAAAAGAGACTGCTTCAACAGAAACCTATGTTAATGAGGCAGATGACACTTCAAGAAGTCTTTAAGAAGGCCATCTGCTGCAGCACTACTTCACCACCTAAGAATCCTGTTCCTGACCCATCATCAGACGTCTGACTACAACTTGATAATGATGGTCACAATCTATGATCCAACCCTGCACCTTCTGCAGCACCTTCTAATTACACTCTGTGTGTGTGTGTGTGTGTGTGTGTGTGTGTGTGTGTGTGTGTGTGTGTGTGTGTGTGTGTGTGTGTGTGTGTGTGTGTGGGAGTGAGGGGTGGAGGGGGATCAGTGAGCAGTTCCAACAATCTCAACTCTAAATTAATGTTGACCTGAATTTTTTTAAAATTAGTTGTTTCAATTCTTCACAACACAGCATACAGCGTTTATGTAATACAATGTAGTTTCACTGTTGTCTTGTCATCTACAACTAGCGGTAATCATTAATTTGTAAATTTTGACTCCTAATTAAGCTGTATTTGTAATTCATTCTCTGAAGGCTCTAAAATTTGAAAAATTCTGAAATTCGAAACTTGGCTGGTCCCAAGGGTTTTGGATGAGGCATTGTCTGCCTGTATTAATTGAAAGAGGAACTCCAGTTGTGATAGTAGAGGATAAAAAGATAATAAGGGCCTATTTGTAGTGCTAAGGGGCTATTGGCAAGGAAGGAGGATTACACTGGCATGTATAAAACCTACCTAAAATTCCCCTTAAAATTGCTATAATGGAGTTTAAGAAAATTCTGGTAGAAATAATCAGCTTTCAGCAAGGAATATTACTTATAGGTGGGGACTAGAATTTGATTTACAGCAGAGAAGATGTGTTAGGGGAGCCCAGAATGGAAAGTCTAACAAATGAGGGTAGATTTTTGAAGAAATATATGAAAATATTTGGCATGGAAGATGTGAATTCAGTAATTGGAGTTCAGAGTGAATTTACATATTGTTCTCCAATGTATTAAAACTGGCAGGCTAGACAGAATTTGCATTTCACAGGAACATGTACATTTAATTGAAGGTCTTGATATGTACCCAGTATCTATTTCAGATTATACACCAATAATAACTAAAATAAAAATGCAGGGTAACAAAATAAAAATTAGATGCTGGTGCTTTCCCACCTGTGTGTTAGAAAGAGAGGAATTTAAAGATTGGGTGTGGAGATTATTCAGGAGGTATTCGAAAGGGTAGAAATTACTTCTGAAAATGTAGCTAGGTTGTGAGCTATGGTAGAGTTTAAAAATAGGGTGGAGGAAGGGAGCTATGGTTAAGAAATAATCATAATTATTTAGAGGGACTGATAAGTGTTAAAGTATGGCAGAATAGGGGGAATCTCACAGAAAAATAAAAGGATCATCTGTAGAATGCTAAGCAGAAAATATTGGATTGCTTTGATAATATACACGAGTTTAGAAAGATTGCTGTTAAGCAACTGTTTTTATTTTTTATAGTAACACTAGAGCACAAAAACTCAGGCTACAAATAGTAGAAAGGGCTGTCGCCAAGCTTAGGAAGCCTATAACAAGCAAAGTAACAAGAGGTCCTGTAGAGGTATTAGAAATATTTCAGAAATTCTATGAAAGTCTGTATAAGGCAGAGAAATATGGAAATCCGTAAACTTTTCCATTTGTACCTTTTCTTGAAGAATTAGATATGTCAAAGTTAGAGGTAGAGGAGGCTCAATTACTAACGGTTAGGATAGGAGCAGATGAGATAAAAATTGTGATGTATAACCAATATACAGGAAAGTCCCCAGGAATAGATGGTATTCCTGTACAAGTTTGGAAGCTAGGAGGGAAAAAACTGATAAAGATCTGGAGGGTATTGCTTTAACAGTATTTTAAGAGTAGGAGAAGTATGAATATCCTGGAGGAAGGCAGTGGTAGCTGTAATACCTAAAGAGGGTAAAGATGCATCGGATCTAGCCAAAATTGGTAGATATGGATCAATGTGGTTTTGTGGAGGGCAGGCAAACATTTGACAACATTAGAATGTTGATGATCCAGAGGGAAGCAGAATGTAACAAAATACCGATGTTCTTCGTGTTTCACTGTTGAGTCATTACATTTGGGTAATCTGCTGGCGAGTTGCCCTCAGTCAGCCTGATTAACAAAGTCTTGGGTCCTGCGTCGGTTGCTGTCCCTTCTTCCATGACATCAGGTCGTCTGGGGTATAAAACATGCAGCCGACGCCATTACATCAGTCTTCCTTGCCATGCGGTGCCCAAAGCAGAAGCAGTTCACAAGTGCCGGTCGGCTGACTCCTGAAATTTTCGTTTTCGAGTTTTAGAACCAAAGTCTTCAAACTAAATCTAAGTACCCTGTTGGAGAAACTTTTTCTTGCTCCTTACCGATGTCAGGAAAAGTTAATAATTGCATTACTTGTGGAAAGCAGATACCTCGTAAAGATTTTCACTTGTACTGTATTCCTTGCCTAGACCCTGACCACGACGTACCTAGCTGTCGGTTTTGTGCTTTATTTAATCAGCGCACTATCCATCGTTGGTACATTTTTGCCTCTAAATATTTCGGTTCTCGGTTTAATTATCCATAAATGACGTTGGTTAGCCATCTGACTACCGGGATTTCGAAAAAATGCAAAGATATAGACAGAGACAGGCCGTCGAGGTCCAAAACTGCCGACGACGCTTCTTTTAAGCCAGTCGCCAGTTCGCTGGTACTCAGTGAGCCGCTTTTGCAGCCCCTGATACCTGCTACTTCTAACTTGCAGGCCTCTACTGAGACCCATTCGGAATCCGGTATGCTGCAAGATACTTCACCTATGGAACCTGTGGATGTCTCTACCTTGGAATGGTCCAGAGCCGTTGTGCAGGCACCGGCTTCTGAGGGTGTATTCAGGCCTACAGACTTGCATATTAAACCGACTTCACCTTCAATACTAAGGCCTAAATCTCGATCTATGTCTAAAAAACTGACACCCAGGCCACATGTTCAGGCCCCTATGCCTAAAAGACAAATGATCAAAATGGCTGAAGATCCAATTACTTTAATCAGGGGTAGTCAACCCCCCCCCCCCTTCTAAGAGGCCTAGGGCTGAGCTTGACTATGAATCTTCTGATCAGGACTCTGTTTCTTCTGACTCTTCTAATTACCTGGATTTGTCCATACCTACTTATGAGGATTCTGATGCAGAGGATTCCATTCCCTCTGCTCCCCCCCCTGAGGATTTTTCTTGTGGGGAAACTTTACATACCTTAAGGGAGCATTTCCACTGGGAAAGTCAGGAATTTTCTGATTCAAAAAGAGGCTTAGGGATTTTCTACTTCTACCTCAGGATAGACCTTTGGCTATACCTCCTGTACTAGACATTGTTGATGATGTGTTATCAGAATCCAGTATGGCCCCTGATTCCCTGCCTCCAGCTCCTAGTAAACCTGACAGATACTACAGGCTTCCTGAGTCCCACAAGTTCCTTTTCAAAAATCCTGTTGCAGATCCTAAAACCATTTCTCAGGGGCCTAAGGGCATTAAGGCTTCCATTGCTAAAAATCCTACCCCTTCTGATAGAGACGGGTGCTGGATAGATGGGGAGAAAAGGTTTATAATTCTGCAACCTTGGCAATCAGGGCTTTAAACTATTTCATATGTTAAAATATCAACAGCATATTATTCGACTGCTTAAACAGAAAATGATGTTGATTTCTGAATGTGTAGAAAATAAAGACTTATAGGATTTATTGCATTCTTCTGAACAAGTTGGAAAACATACTTTGCAATGTGGTTTTGATTCTTTAGAAGCCTCTTGCAGGGCTGCTGTTACTGGGTCTGTGCTTAGAAAGCATGCTTGGCTTAAGGAGCAATCTCTGCCTGATCATGTTAAAGCGAAATTGTTGGATGCTCCTTTAAATCAGGACCGCCTGTTTGGCAATAAGGCTGAAGAAGTTTTAAAAAAGATGGAAGATAAAGCTAAATCTATGCAAACTGTAAAAGATTTCTTACAAGTGCAACCTCCGAGATTAAGTAGGCACTGGCCTACTAAGAATTGGTCCTTTCCAGCTCCTTCCAGATCCTCTCAGGCCAAACCCAGACACACCAAAAGCACCAGGTTTCAGTCCCAGGAGACTCTCAGAACTAAACAATGGGGGGCTTCCACTTCCAAATCTGGAAATAACAAGACACCTTCCTATGGTAAACAGTCTCAATGACTTTCCTTTAAAATTACCAAGCACTTACCTTTTAGCCGCCCCTTTGTGGGGGGGGGATTGCTCTTCATGCAAAAGACTGGGATCTCATAACCCAGGACAAATGGGTTTTAAATATAGTGTCCCGGGGATACAGATTTCATTTCCACCTGTTGTCAACACCAAACGGGTGGCCAGACATGCCCCCAAATCAGTGGGCAGAGGCTCAAAAAGAAGTGCTTTCCCTCTTAAACATGGGGGGCTATCCAACCGTACCAGACCAGGAAAAGGGACAGGGTTTCTATTCCAGGCCTTTCCTGGTACCCAGAAAAGACAAATCATGATGTCCAGTTCTGGACCTGTCTGCTCTAAACACCTTTCTGGACATTCCAGAATTCAAGATGCTGACTGTTCAACAGTTACTTCCTATGCTAGGCAAAGAGGTCTGGTTGGCAACTCTAGGTTTAAAAGAAGCATACCTACACATCCCAGTCAGGGAATCTTGCAGAAGATACCTACGCTTCAAAGCAGGCTACTTGCATTATCACAACTGGTACCCTCTCAACAGATTACATTCCTGGGTGCAAGCTTGAATACAACTGCCCAGATGGCTTTCCTCACGCCAGAGAAGCAAATTCATTTGGTAACTTACTTCAAACAAGTGGCCACAAAAACCCTGCTATCTGCAAGAGAAGTACTGCAAGCCTTGGGGTTCATGGCCTCCTGCATTCTTCTAATTCCATATGCAAGACTGCATATGAGGAAACTACAATGGTACTTAAAAAGTCTATGGAGTCAACATTGTCACAGCCTGGAAACAATGATTCCTATCATACCTTGCCTATGCCTGGAGTTCTTATGGTGGGCAGAGGCCTGCCTCCAAAACAAGGGACTGCCATTCACACTACCCCCTGCCACCCAAACCCTAACTACAGATGCATCAGACTATGCATGGGGCGCTCACCTGGCAGGGAAGTGCATTCAGGGCAAATGGAACCCAAATCAAATGCACCTACATATCAATCAAAACAAAATATTAGCTGTACAGAATGCTCTGACAGCCTTCAAGGACTACATTCTTCCAGGACAACTAATGGTAAAGATGGACAACACTACGGTTATGTGGTACATAAACAAGCAGGGGGGTATATGTTCCTACCCTCTCTGCAGACTAGCTGTGGCATTGTGGAACACGGCCTAGAGCTACCAAGTGCACCTACAAGCTCAATTCCTGCCAGGAAAATTGAATACACTGGCAGACAGACTAAGCAGAAATCTCATGGACCCACACAAGTGGAAACTGGAACCACATGTTGACATGGAAATGGGGGAGCCTAGACATAGATCTATTTGCCTCCCCCCAGAACTACCAGTTGGACAATTTTGCACAAGGACTCCCCACAAACGAGCCTGGAAAGTGGATGCTCTGTCCTTCAACTGGAAAAATCTGTCAGTCTATGCCTTTCCCCCTCTGCCTCTACTCTGCAAAGTTCTGTTAAAAGTCAAACGGGACAAACCAATAATGATTTTGATTGCTCCAGACTGGCCATGCCAGCACTGGTACCCGCTCCTGCGCAGTGCATCACAAATATCACCATGGCACCTGCCTCAGACACCTTCCTTGCTGTCTAAGCAGGAGTACCAAATTCTGCACCATCAGCTTCCAACATTGAACCTTGCAGTTTGGCTAATCACTTAAATTCACCCTTAGCATCCCTCAGCAAACTTGTGATGGATGTCATCTTGGAGGCGAGAAGACCTAGTACTAGAAAATCTTATGCTGACAAATGGAAAAGATTCTATGCCTGGAACCAATCTTTCGGGATGAGCACAGCAGCGCCCAATTTACCTCAGATTTTGCGATACTTAACTGAGATGCTTCACAAGGGCCTGTCTTTTTCCTCTATTAAAATCCACACTTCAGCTGTTTCAGCTCACTATAACACAGAACCACCCCTCTTTTCTCATCCCCTGCTCAAGCAGTATCTCAGAGGGGCAAAGAATTTGAGACCACCCAGGAGAGCTCCTACCCCTACCTAAGACCTTAACTTTGTCTTGGAGAAACTCACTCTACCTCCTTTCGAGCCAGCTGCTACTACAGACTTAAAATTTCTTTCTTGGAAAACAGCCTTCTTTTTAGCAATGACGTCAGTTAGAAGGATATCTGAATTGCAGACCCTTATGACAGTGGAGCCTTTCATCATCTTTCATGCGGACAGGGTATCTCTGAGGACCAATACATCCTTCATGCCCCAGGTGGTTTCCAGTGTGGCTCTTAATCAGTCCATTCATTTGCCAACCTTCTATCCCAATCCACAGAACAAAGGGGAATGGATTCTGCATTCCTTGGACGTGCACAAACAACTTAGATTCTACTTGGACTAAATTTCGAAGAAAATCTGAACAATTGCTAGTAGCATTTGCTGCTGGGGCAGAGGGGAAGGCTATTTCAAAACAAACCATTTCTAAATGGATAAGCCATTGCATTAATTTTTGCTATAAGCACCATGGAAAACCTGTCCCCCCAGGGGATCAGATCTCATTCCACCAGGGCTGCATCTACTTCTGCAGCTTTTCTCAGAGGTGTTCCTACCAAGGATATTCTAGAAGCTGCTACCTGGAGTTCTGTACATACTTTCATCAAGCATCATCATTTACCAATTTTCTCTAAATCCAGAGCTGGCTTTGCCACTGCTGTCTTGCAGGGGCTTATAGCTGCTCCTAATGCTGTATAACTTCCTCCTCCCAACCATAGCTTTGGGAATCTACCCAAATGTAATGACTGCTACAGTGAAACACGAAGAACATAGTACAGTTGTGTACACTTACCATAAATGTAGATGTTTGAGTGTATTCACTGTTGCAGTCCTGGTTACCCTCCTTCCAGCCCCTCTGACTATACCTCTACTTTCTTTTACTATGCTTAAAAAGCCTGTTTGGTGTATTTGCTTTTGTTTGGAGGTATAATTTTGTGTTTTTAATTTTATTTGCTCCCCATTTGGGGGGCATCTGACAGCTAGGGCAAGAAAAACTGATGTAATAGCATCGGCTGCATGTTTTATACCCCTGACAACCTGACGTCATGGAAGAAGGGACAACAACCATTGCAGGACCCAAGACTTTGTTAATCAAGCCGACTGAGGGCAACCTGCCTGCAGATTACCCAAAATGTAATGACTGCAATAGTGAATACACTCTAACATCTACATTTATGGTAAGTGTACACAACTGTACTTTGCTGGTGGGTTTTGATTTGGAGAAAGCATTTAACAGCGTAAGCTGGGACTTTATGAGCAGGGCAATAGAAGCATTTGCATTTCCTGAAGTAATAAGGTTGATTAAGAGGATATATGAGGGATCAGAGGTGAAAATTAAAATGGGTGGGGTCCTTTTGATAATTTCTGCTTGAGCAGGGGCGTCATCTTCCCCTTTGTTATTTTCATTATATTTAAAACTATTGGAAAAGAAAATAAGGGACTCAGAAATTCAAGGTTATAATTGGTATGGTAGTCAAGAAAAGCTGACTGTATTTGTAGATGATATAATGTTATCCCTGACAAAACCAGAAAAAGACATTACAGTGTTGTGGAACATTATGTGACAGTTTCATATCTTTTTGGGATACAGAATTAAGCTAAAGCAAAGGCAATAGCTAAAAATATTGTACCCACATATGAGTTGGTTCAGTGATATCCATATTTATGAGGACATGATAAAATGAAGTATTTAGGAGTATGGATTAAAATGATTGTGGTATGGCAGCTAAGGATATGTGAGAAAAGACTAAAAAGATGGTACAGAAACTGAGAAAAGGAAGCTTTGATATATTGATAAGTATAGTAAGATAGAAGCAGTTAACATGTTTTTAGTCCCATTCATCTTATACACATTTTAGGCATATTTTTATCAACCAGAGGAGAAGTTGTGGATAACAGTTAATAAAGAGATGAAGGACTTTATCTGGGAGGAGAAGACAGCAGGAGTCAAGTGGGATAATAGGGTAAGACAGCAGGAGTCAAGTGGGATAAGCTGATTCTTCCAGTAGAACAGGGTGGATTGGGATTATCTGATTTGAAGAGGTATTTCAAAGCTACACATTTAAGGCATTTACTATGTCTAGGCAATTCTGATTCTGTATCACAGCTAAAAAATATTTTCCTTAGTTACACCAATTTGCTCACCCAGTATTTCTGACAAAGTAGTCTGTAGGGAATTTTTAAAAGTTTGCCAACTTGTTATACTCCCAACAAATATGTTCCCAATTACTACTTTCTTCCTCATCACACCTCCAATATTTTGCAATCTACCTGAGGAAAAATTCTTTGGAGTCTGCTTGGGGTATAAAAATAACTTTGCAAACACTTCCAAATAAATATCCTAAATCTTATAGATTTTCTTTGCATATTTGAGAGCCTTACATCTGTCATTTAGTTGTGTTTTTCTGAACTGATTATCCGATCTCTCTCTTCCCAATCCTGTCTAACCTCCTCTGATTGATTCCTATAGTCATAACACAATATTTTATATGCCCTAATTTCTTCAACTTCTGTTGGTCTTTCACTTGGGATCCCCCTATTCCTTTCTCTTTGCCTATACTTTGATAAAAATTCTTAATGTGTAAGATAATCTGTATCCTGCAATCCAAATAAATTTTTGACCTCTTCCCATTCTTTTAACATTCCCTGCCTAATTATTTGTTCCCAATACCTGGGCTTCTTTGCCAGTTTTCTCCAGTAAATTCCAATCCCCTCTTGCTTATTCTTTGTACCCCTCACTGCAGTCATTACTATTGGCAGAATCTCCTTTCTCCTTTCCTGTGTTGGCTTAGTTCTTAGAATACATCCTTCTACTTTATGAATATAATTTTCAAAATGATTACTGCTACTCTCATTAAAGAGACAAGTCCAACATCCCACTCTTTCATTATTTCTTGAATTACCTCTATGCTTTATTATCATCCCTTTCCACTTTGCATTGTAAATTTCTGCTAGTGTAACGTATAATTGCCTTAACTGTGTAGCTCTAAAATATCCCTTCAAATCAAGTAATCCTAAACCTCCTTGCATTATTGGAAGGATCATCTTATCCTATGTGGCTCTTGCCATCTTCCCCTCCCAGATAAAATCCTTCAGTTTTTTATTAATTACTATACACAACTTCTTCTCTGGTTGATAACAGCATGCTTTCCCTTTGCATAAAACTAAAGGGACTAAAAACATTTTTACTGCTTGTATCTTGCTGTCTGAATCTGTAGGTTAGTAACTTCCCACGTATCCTTAGCAGCCATAACAGAATCCTTTTTTACCCATACTCCTCAATACTTCATTTTATCATGTCCCCATAAATATCAATATTGCTGAAGTAGTTCATGAGTGGGTACGTAATCTACAGCTATAGCCTTTTGTTTTATCTTCATTTAATTTTATATCCTGAAAAAAATGGAAGTTTGTCAGAATGTTCCACAACACTGAGATGTCCTTTTCTGGTTCTATTGGGTACAAAATAATATCATCTCCAAATAAAGCCAACATTTCTTGAATAAGATGTCAGCTATTTCCTTGATTTTTTGAGTCCCTTATTTGATATTATTATTATAATAATACTTAATTATAATACTTAATTATACTTTTATTTTTATTTATTTTATCCCTTATTTTCCCTTCTTTGCCAGTGGTTCTAAATATAACACAAATAACAAAGGGGAAAGAAGACACCTGGTTCCTCTGTTCAGACGCAACGTGTCAGAGAGGAACCCTTCCACTTCAGTTTTTGCCTTTGATCCCTCGTATATCTTTCTAATTAAGCTTATTGTGTAAGGAAATGCAAATGATTTCATTGCCTTACTCGTAAAATTGCAGCTTATTCTGTGGAATACATTTTCTGCATTAAGACACACCAACAAGGGGGGTGGAGCCTAGATGGCCAACTGAGAGCAGTGAATTTTAAGAGCTCCATAAACTAGTATAATATATCAAAATTTTATTTTTTTCAAGTTTAAAACATCAGAAATCTATGGATAAACTACTAAACTACATAAATATAAATTTTAGTGGAGATATACAAAAATTGTCCTGTCAAGTAACTTGGAGATGTATTGAGTCACTGAATATGAACAACTCAAGGAATTCTCACCCAGATGCTGCTTTGAAAAAAGAACTGCAATTGATGACATCTACCTTACGGGAATTATCTTTGAAGATGGATGGCTTTAAAAATGGCTTAGAAAACCTCAAATTAAATTCTCAAAAACAGACTGATACTCTTAAGGAACTATTACAGCAACACCATACAAAAATAATACATATAGAGACTTCTCTAAATGACACTGAAGGGAGACTCAAAGAGGAAGAATTCCAAAAAGAATTTCTGCTTAAACAGAATACATGACTGCTTAACAAAATAGATGACTTAGAAAACAGGGAAAGGAGAAACAACATAAGGATCTTTGGTCTGCTGAAAACACTGAAGGTGAAGACATTATTTCATTCTTAACAACCTGGATTCCTGGATTTTTAGGCTTGAAAGAGGGACTTTCATTTGGAATTGAAAGGACGTATAGAGCACTGAGGAAACCTGTTTCTAACTCAACAAATACTCCACCTAGATCCATATTTATAAAATTTCTTTCATTTCTGGACAAGGAACTAATATTAAAATCCGCTTGGAGAAAATCACCCTTAAAATACAATTAAAGTCTGATGAGGGTTGACAATGATTATTCTTCCAGAGTACTAGAACAAAGGAAAAAAGTCTGGCCAATAATAAAACTGTTGAAACAAAACAACATTAAAGCACAGCTGGCCATTCCAGCCAAGATAAAAATACTTTTTGCCAATGAGATGAGAACCTGTAATGACTTAGAAGAAGCTATTATATTAATCAAAAACGACCACATAGTGTATATTCCAGAAGAAATGGAATGTATGGCCCCCTACTATTAAAAGAATAAAAGAAACAAATCCTTGGACTGATGCTAGAAAGAAGAAACAAAAAACTGATTCCAAGATAGCTGTCCCAAAAAATAACTCTTACAACTACATCTCTCAAAGTATCAACTGATATGGTACATCACTTGTCTTCTGTTTTTATTTAAAAAAAGGAGGGATTCTTAAACAAATGAGAAACAGTAATGATTTATTCAGAATGTTCATAGAGTCCAATAATTCTTCATAAACAAAGGTAGGTCAAGATGGGTTACTATTTACTTTATATATAAGCTAAATAATGCAACGTATAATACAAACATAGAAGTTTCTATTCCCCTACTTGAACTCAGTGAATACTTATCTTGTTCATTTTTCATTGATTTTACTTATAATAATTTAAGTAATTAATTAACTAATTCAACAAGGTACCATTCATCAGAGTTCAGACTCAAAAGTAACAAGTTAAGATCATATATAATAGCAGTAACAGCAGAGTGTTTTGAAAAAACAAATGCTGTCATGGAGACTAATGCCATCTTCAGTTAAAGTATGATTTAGAAATGTCATGTATATCCTGGTTAAATAGTAGCAGCATTGTTCTAAATATAGTTAATATCAATTAAGGCAGGTATCATAGCAACGAGTGCTGTGTGATCAATCCTGATATGGTGTATGTGGATGCAGCTGTGTCTGACAGCTAGTACAAATGTCATTATTATTCTGTCTAAACATAGTTAATAATAATTATGGCAGGTGTCATAGCTTTGAGTGCTGTTTGATCAATCCTGATATGGTGAGCATTGATGCAGCCATGTCTGGCAGCTAGTACAAATGTCATTATTATTCTGTCTAAACATAATATCAATTATGGCAGGTATCATAGCTTTGAGTGCTGTTTGATTAAGCCTGGCATGGTGTATGTGGATGCAGCTGTGTCTGGCGGCTGTTTTGTGTTGCCGTTTTTGTCTCCAGGAGGCTGTGTGTTGCGGCTTGTGGTCGAGGTTTGCTGGTGCTTGTGAATTGGGAGATGACATTTGGTGTTTTGGCCTGGATCTGGGGGAGGGGGGTGGATGGAACTGTGATTTGGGATGTTTTGGCAGAAAATGGTTTATTTGTGCATCTGCTGAGTGGGAGGTGGGAAGACTGGAGGAGTGTGTTGTTTCTTGTTATGGTGGCTTGTTGGGAGGTTTTTGTTTTTCTTTGGTCTGTTTGCTCTCTGTTCTTTTCCTGGCTGGGCTGCTGCCTCGCTGAAAGGGAGGGAATTCAGGCTTGAAGTTGCAGTGAAGTGAAGCTTTGCTTCAGGTGCATCGCGAGCCTCTGGTATGCAGTACACAGACACACTAACAGAAACAGACATTCCCAGGTTGCTGTGGGAATGGAGACAGAGTGACGATAATGCTTAATGGCTCTGAGGAGCCTCCGAGATGATTCTTGGCGATGACGTTTTTGGTTTATAAATAAATATATGTATATATAATAAAAGGGCGTTTTAAACCACATGTACACATATTGATGGTCTCCCAACACTTTGTTTAGCTCATTAAGTTGATTCTTGATAAAAAAAAAAAAAAAAAAGCGCAAATTTATATTTAAAATATGTTTTGGTCCAAACACATTAATAATTACATAAGAGTGGTAGTCTGAGTTATTGTGAAAGACTAAGAGCACTTGGTCTTGTGCAATACCCTTTACAGTGGTCTGGGAGGTGAGCTTGCTCGGACGTGTTGGGCATATGGGGATAGCTGATTCTAAGGGTGTTTGGGTTGCTGGGAAGTGCTAGAGAGTCATCAGATTTCCTTTATGGAAATATTTGTGGGAATGGAAGGTGTTTTGAGTGGTTCACTGGCAGAGTGGCCACTGCATGGCACAGGCTGATAAAATGGAACAGGACAAATATTGGTTTGGATATTTTAAGAACAGCCTGGAAACACTACATGAACCAGTGAATGGTTTTCTGGCAAAACTGGATGGGCATTGTTACCCGTGCTTGAAATACTGATGTGTGTGTATGTAAGGATGGAAATATAACAAATAAGAAACTAGAAGGGTCTCATAATTTAAAGTCCGTAGACTGTATAAACATGCTTGGAAGGAGCTAATAATAAGAATAAGCATCACAGCTTGTGGTCTCTCAAATAACTAAGCAACAGCCAAAAAAAAAAAAAAAACACACAATAGTTATGTAATGTATGATTTTAGTAAATCTAGACATAAAATATATAATCATCATAAAAGATGAAGCAGTCTGCTGAATTTAGATATTAAAGACAGGATTTAATAACATGGGCTTGTGTATAATAACACTACTGTCTTTTTATTTTTATTTATTTAACATTTGTTGACCGGGAATGTCCAACTAGGTTCCATAGAGCCTGTTTTCAGCGGAGGCCCGGGGAGAAAATGCTCCAGATGCATGTCTTTGGAATGTGGGAGGAAACCGGAGTACCCGGAGGAAACCCACGCGAACACAGGGAGAACATGCAAACTCCACACAGAAGGCACCCCAGCCGAGAATCGAACCGGAGAACCTCTTGCTGTGAGGTGACAATGTTAACCACTGCACCACTGTGCCGCCCAAATTAAATTGTCTTAAATTGTCATAAGTGACATACACAACATTGAACATCAAGGGGAAGCATAATGGTTTTCTTATATAAGTAACAAGTCATGTAATTGCTTTAACGTGAATTGTAGTTTTTGCAACCCATCTTGACCATATATAATACTTAAGCGGTTACCAAACTAATGTTTTATACATGACATCAAACTGACAAAGTTGTTCAACAGAAACAATAGAAGCCTGAACTTGAAATGTCACAGAATGTAACAATCATAGTCTAAACAAATAGTATTAAATTGACAATAGACACTCAGTTTAATAACATGGAATTGTGTATAATAAATGACATACACTATATTGAACATCAGGGGGAAGCATGATGATTTTCTCATATAAATAAATGTGCATACCAAGTCATATAATTACTTTAACTTGAATTGTGGTTTTGTAACCCATCTTGACCATACGTAATGCTTAAGCTGTTACCAAGGTAACTAATGTTTTATACATGGCATCAAACTGAAAAAGTTGTTCAAGGTAAACAACAGAAGCCTGAACTAGGAATGTCACAGAATGTAACCATCACATTCTGAACAAATAGTATTACATTGAGAATAATCATGCACTTTAACCTTTGCTGATTATACAAAATAGAATGTTGCCATTTAAATCTAAAAAGTTTCGGTGTATGCCATAAAATGGCACTTTATGAATATGGAAAGGGAACTTGTAATCATTAATCACAATAAGTGAATTTGTTGTTTTTAACCTATAATTTCACTCATTTTATAATAAGAAATGGCAGGTATGAAAATCCTTATGTGTAGGAAATGGGGGGGGGGGGAAGAGGGATGCACTGATAATTAAAATTCACTAACATTCATCAGTGTTCACATAAAACAAACTTGATGCTTTAAGTAAGTTAGCAACAAACAAAGTGATTGCATAAATGCTGACAAACAATGAAATATAACTTCTGATATGTACAGTAAAATAAGTTGTATTATAAACATTAGATATAAGTATTATTACCATCTATTTATATTAAGTAATATGTTTTGAAAGACCATCAATAAGGGTAAATATGTTAAATATCTGTATGCTATAGTCTTTTACTGGGGTTTTAGACATGATGCATCCTACTTTACTATGATTGAATTGCTTGTCATCTGTCTTTCATGTAAATTTTAATTGCTTATACAATAAGTAGACATTTATATTGCATTAGAATTCCGTCTAATCTACAATAGTAGTATGTTCAAAATAATATAAATATTGCTTATTTCTATTGCAAATATTTTCCATATGATAATTCAATTTATGGAGCTCAGATGTTCTGGATTGTCAAGGTATGAGTGATAATCTGATGGACTTAGGTTTATCCATCAGATTAGGAATGATTTTCATTCCATGGCTAGTGCGGATCTTAGTTTTGTTAACATTTATGCCTGAACAAAACATTACTTTATTGGTAAATACTCAAAGTATAAAACTGATAATTTTCTTTCAAAGCTCAAACATATACATTATAGTATCAGAGGAAAATGTTTTAATAGTCACAATAAAACAAAAAATACATAGTCTATATAACTTAAGATGGATTTAACTTTATCATATTTAAATACCAGTGGCTTAAACAATCTTAGCAAGAGATCAAATCTAGTGAAATATTTAAAACTGAACAAAGCACAAACTGTCATCCTTCAAGAAACTCATTTCAAAACAAATGACAATTACAAATGGAATCCTAAGGAATATTTGATATTGGCTCAATCCACTTATAAGATAAAGACAAAAGGGGTAACAATTTTATTGAAAACAAATGTGATTAACCCAGAAATTAAATATAAGTATGAAGATAAAGAAGGCCTTATGGTATTCGTAATAGTTAAATAGAATATGGACCCTAGCCAATCTATACTGGTTCCCAGACATTGAAACAGGAACTGTTAAAAAACACTTGGATTTCATTTCCAATAATTATAAAGGCAACTTAATATTAGGAGGAGATTTTAACTGACCGCTGCGTATATCTGCCATATCAAAAACTTTAAACGAGTGGATAGAATCATTTCATCGTGTAGGTACTTTCAAATGTAAAGAAGATAAATCTTGGTTGTTTTCCCATCAAGATCCCTGATTTGGTACCCAAACTAGAATAGATAAAATATTTGCTGCCCATGACTTACACTCTAAAATCATTAATTTCTCAATCACTCCCTGCCCCTTTTCAGACCACAATTCATTAATACTAAAACTTCTAAATGGGTACAAACCATTAATCTTTAACTCCAGAATTGTAGCATATATAACTAAAAGTAGAGAGTTCAAACCCTGGTTAGTATCTGAATTACAGTTCTTCTTAGATATTAATTACACCGTAGAGATAAATAAAATAATGATATGGGACTCATTAAAAGCTTACATATATGGTAAAACCCGAACTTGGTATAAAAAAAAAATCAGAGAATGGGATTCTGAATTATTAGATCTACAATCCAAACTTTTGTCAGTAAAAGTTGCAAAAAATCTAAATCATTTGGAGATGAAAAAGAAAGTAGAAGTATTAAACAATAAATACAATGAAATTCTAACACATAAAAGTAATTTAGCTTTAGAAAAACTAAAAATTAATACCTTGGCCACTTCTCCCAAATATCTACATAATTTATTCAGAAGAATCAAAATACAATTGAAAGCTAATAACTTTAAACGTATCTTCCATGAAAAGAAAGGGGAAAATGTCTCTAATATAGGTGACATTCGTGATGCCTATAGAAATCACTATATGGAACATTTCCAAAAAGAAAATCTACATATCGATCAATTAAATCTAGATGAAAAATGTTCTAATGCAAAAAAAAAAAAAAACAGAAAAATTAAAACTACATCTGCAAGCACCCATATTCTACAAAGAAATTATAGATACAATAAAAGAGGGTAAAAATAATAAAGCTCCAGGTATAGATGGCATAGTTATTGAAATATATAAACTTTTTCCTTCAAAGATACTATCCCTCTTCCATAAATCTCGTTTAGAAATTCAGTCATAAGCGTTAATACCACCCTCTTGGAGATATTCCTTAATCACACCAGTCTTAAAGGAAAGCAAATTTCCGAATGTCTGTACCTCATGTAGACCTATATCATTATTAAATAATGACTATAGGATATTTATGACAATATTAACTAACAGAATGAAAATACCACTATCCAAAACATTAAATAATGATCAGACTGGATTTATATATCATAGACACACACATGACAATATTAAAAGGATAATTTCTCTTATAGATTGTTAATAAAGAAAATAAACATTCATAATTGGCTTAGATATAGAGAAAGCCTTTGATTCCCTAAACTGGGACTATTTATTCAAAATTCTGGTGTTATTTGAATTTCCTCCTTCCTTTGTTTATCTACTAGAGAATATATATACAGATAATTTAGCATATGTTAAGCTAGGTCCTTTCACCTCTGAATCTATACATATAACAGAGAGTACTAAACAAGGATGTCCCATGTCACCAATTCTATTTGCTTTGGCTAGAAATATTGGCAGATTCAATACGTAACAATACAAAAATCAAAGGAGTAGATGTTTATGAATAATACAATTCTAAAGTAATGCTCTTTGCTGATGACATATTATTAACGTTATCCAATACAAAAGAGACATTAGAAGAATTAGATATTTTAATTGACACATTTTACCACACTTCAGGACTCTATTTCAATAAATCAAAATCAAAATGTTTATTTTTAAATAAAGAAAAGTTGCAGACAAAGGGGAATCACATTATAGGGAAACAAGAACCTACTTTAAAATATCTAGGAATTGTGTTATGCAAGGATAATAATGAATTAGTCTAAAAAACTACAATAATATCATCAATACAATTAAAATCTCTGTAGAAAAGTGGAACAAAATAATAACATTTGAAGATACACCAAATTGCCACTCAGTGCAGCCAGTCACCAAGAAACAGCAATGTGAAGTAAAAATGTTTAATAATTCCACACAAAAAGAGAAATAGCCACAGTCAAGTGCTTTCATCGTAACAGAAATTTTCAAAACTGTGCAATAATCCTAAATCACTCTTTAAATACACAGCCACCCTTGCATATTAAATGAATAATCAGTTGATTGGTTAAATAGTAAGTAAATTAATTGACTCATTACAAAAAACCAATTAAGTAAGATAACAGAATAGCTTTAATACATCATATCAGACCATGGAAACAGGAAGGATTAAATTTCCTGATATAGAAACATATATAAAAGCATCATTATCTAAAACCATCTCAGATTGGATAAGTTCAAATTATTCTGCAAACTGGAAAGAATTACTAACTAATATCAATAAATGAATTTGATTTACAAAAAAAATTTCAGATAACAGATAAAAACAATTTGCCATGGCACATATGTATTAGTATGCAATATAACACAACTAAGACCACTAAAACTCGTATGGTTACTTTTTACATTAACTCATTTAGGAAAATCATTAATGCAAATATAGATTTAAAAATCTGGTTTGATCTTTTAACACCATTCATAGTTACAAAGAGCTATCCACATAAAATATACCGAGAAATACTAATTTCTGGAAACAGAAAGGATTTGTTGGTTTCAGTGTATCAAAGAACTAAAAGTTCTGGATATTCAAACAGTAGAAACAACATACAAAATTCCACAACAAGATTGGCTAACTATGCAAAGCATTCAGATGTATTCGCAAGATTTATGCAGAATAATTAGTAATTCTTCATTTAAAGAAATACCTAAACTTACAAAATTCCTATATGAAATCATATATAATGGTTATGACATGGGAAATAGTATTTAGAAATTTTACAAGATATTGAAAAATTATAAAACAACACCCAAATCCTCATATTGGAATTATATAACAAAAAGGACACTCATTACAGCTAACTGAAGAAATTAAATCAAATATTTTATTATCAATAAAACATACATCCTTTACACAATACTGGAAAGTTTTTTAATTGGAAATGCTCGCACAGAGCATTCTTAACTCTAGATAGAATTGCTAAAATTAATTCTTCCACAAAGGGAATATGTTGGAGGTGTGAGCAAATACACAGTGCAGATTGGAATCACATTTTTTCGACTGTGTTAAAATTAAGACATTTTGGAATGGTATTAAAAACTTTTTACAAGCTTTATTTAATGAATCATTTAACACTTCTAAAGCTCTAGTATTATTAAATGTGACCAAAGGTCCTCATTTGAATGAGTCAAATATGTATCTAGTATGGACAATACTTGCAATCTCAAGGGAATGTATAACAAGAAGATGGAATACAACAATACCAACTTTGGAAGACTTCTACAGCCTACTGAAGACCACAGCATTGTTGGAAATTAAAATAAAAGAATTAAAGATTCATCCTAAGCCATTTATTAACAATCCATGGAAAAAAGTTTTATCATTGATTACACTTTACAATAACTGAACAGATACACTCTGATAACTGGATTGTTATAAAGTCATTGTATATATTGAGCTCTGTTATAGGGTCAGGCTGATGTAAATAGTGTACATAGTTATTTAAGATGTTATATACAAATACTATGGAATTTATTCAACTGTATTTGAAAAATAATTTTTTTTTTGAGAAAAAAAAAGAGACACCAGCAACAGTGGTATTTCCTACATTCTTCTACCCTCTGGGTCATCATTGCTGTGTTATTGTTTCAAATGTTTTCCTCCCTTCCACAAAACCACAATAATCCATATCTATCAATATTGGGAACACCTCTGCCATTCTTTTAACCATTATAGACATAAACACAACACTTTATAATCGTGGTTTAAAATTAAAATGGGCCTGTATGAAGCAGAACCTGATGGGTTTATCGTCTTTAAGTATTACAGCCATCACAGTTTTTCTTCAGGGTGTCGGTGCTTCCACTCATTTAAAATACTGTTAAAACCTTCCAGATCTTTATCACTTTCTTCCCTCATAGCTTCCAAACTTTCACCAGAATAATAACATCTATTCCTGGAGACTTTCCTGCAGATTGGTTATACATTATCATTTTACCTCATCTCCTTTCCTCCTATCTTAACTGTTAATTGTTGAGCCTCATCTACATCTAACCTTGACATATTAAGTCTTCCATAAATATTTCCATTTGTGCTTTTTCTTGGTTTCCCCACTTCACTGTTTTTTATGCACTTCTCTGGTTTATACAAATTTTCATAACATTTCCAAAATCTCTCTAATAAATCTACAGGATCTCTGGTTATTTTATGTGTTTTGTGAAAAGTTTCATAGAAATACTGTTAAAAACAGAAATTATTTTACTTAGTTACCCTTTTCTTTCCTCTTCGCCTCCCCTCAGTATCCTTCCAAACATTAATGACATGAAGTAAGGCAAATGCCTTTCAGTTCCCCCTAAGTTTAACAAGGTCAGAAAAGTCCACCCTTTTCACTTTTTCCTTTTTCAGACGTATTTCACAAATGCTGCAGATACTTTGCAGTCTTACATTTATTCACTAATTTCCATGTTGCTAATATTCCTCTCATGCTTTTCTCTGTCTCTCAATCATTTTCCTTTGGAACAGTGGAAAAGGTTTCACTATGCTTCATTGTCAAAAGCAGGAGAAGCAGATTCCTCATCTACTAGATGGCTCACTTTTTGTTTGACAAACTTTGTATTTCTTCCATAACTTGTTTTGCTTCAAAAAATGACTGCTCCTCCAGAAAAAATATTTTAAAAGGCATACGGATACAGCAGCCTGAATCTCACATCTGCCTCATGATATTCCCTGATTGGTAGAATAAATTTGTTTCTCGTCTGCCTGGTGTACAGTGAATAATCATGTTCCACAAACACTCTGCTGTCTTCACCTTTTAATTCTTTGCCCTTTTGCCACAGTTTTGTGGGGATCACCTCTTTCTTCTGGTAGGTTTGCATCTTTACTAATACAGATCTTGTCCAGATTTGGAACATTCACACTGTGTGTCCTTTCAATTAAAAGGTCCTGCTGTGGAATACCAGTCCAGTTCTTTTTGTACCATGATAAAATTAATACAGTCTGTTCCTTCTAGCTTCTCTGGTACAGCATAAAATCTCACTGTCATCTACTTCTACCATTTTTAGAAACTTCTCTTCTAGAACAGTCTCATACTCAACCAGCCTTTTCTTTATTTCCACCTCTGATTTTTGCAGTTTTATCAGCTCATCTGAATATCTGTTTAAAGCTTCTATTTTTTTCAGCCTTTTCTTATTTGAGTTGATATACTCCTCCTTGTTTCATTTATTTGACTTTTTCCTCTAGATTTTTGGAAGCCATGTATTGCACCAAAGTTAGAGTTTGAATTTTGGTACTTGCGTATTATCGCAATCAGATTTCAAGTATGTCTTTTCAGGCCAGTTTCTCATGAACAGCACATTTTCTGTTCGGAAAACATTGACAGGTATTTAATAAAACATATGAATGTAAATTTTTAAAGCAGAGCAGTGAAAAAAGGTTTTCCTTAAAATGCTTCTTCGGCAGATGTCCAGGAGCATTTCCACAGGGAACCGCAGCCCGAAGGATCATGCTGTAGGCAGTCGTACATTCCCCCCAAAAAAGCCAGAGATCAGTCCCTGAAACGGGATGGTTTGCCTTAAGAAGTCGACTATATATGTGAACTTACACAATGTGGAATATTAAAGTAGTTCACTTACAAAGTGAACAAAATAACATGGATTGTATTGGCATGCATTTTCTGAGGTGCACTGATTACATACAAAAGGCCGGTCATTTGAAATGTATGACAGGCGACCCATAAGTTGACTTGTCTGAGAAAAGCAAGTAATTTATCACATTGGTTTGGCTTGGCTGAGCAGTTTAGGTATGTATGTGCGGTTACAATCCATTTGTAAATATTACAGCAGTTCATTTACAAAGTGAACAGAAGAATGTGTCTTGCATGACTGCATCGGTATGCATTTTGTGAAGAGCAGCAATGAAATGCTAAATCCCAGCGACTTGAAATATATGCCAGGCATTGCCTACTTCAGTTTTCTGAAGAAAGCAAGTAATTAATCACATGTACATATTTTCAAGACCTTGGTGACCTATATATGATACATTTCGGCAGGAGAAAGGCTTGGGAATGAGCCGCTTCTCCAGTCCGGAATCTGGTTGCGATAATGCGCAAGTACTTGAACTTCTTTTTGCTGAACAACTGCAGGATTCTTCCGGTTCATTTTCTCTTCACCTTTTCTAGTTGATTTTCTTTCAGGCTGTCTTAGTTTTCCCTTTGCTGGTGTCCAGGCAGTGTACTTACTAGTCAGTAACTGAATTTACTAAATGTGACTTTGTTCCTGGCCCTTATCTTTCAGTTTTTTTTCACGTGGGAGTGCTGAAGTTAAGCTGTTGGTCAATGAGCAGTCATCTTAGTAATGTCTGTCTTTTCTTTTTGTATCTCTGTTCTTCCTCCCTGATGTGAAACAGAGCTTGCATGCTTTCAGTAAATGTTAATGTGTAGCCTTGTGAAAAAGTGCACTTGCTACCTTTAAATAAATGAACTAAATTGTGCACTTTTATATTAGATGTATTAAAGTACCAAGTATGATAGAAAGTCAACAACTTGTGTAACTTATTTACTTCCCACAATTTCAAACTTTATTCACTGAACTGCTTATCATTGTACTGTTAAATGTTAACTGTGCCTTGTACTGTTCAGTCAGCAGACCATGTTTATTCTTCTTATGGTTAAGTGCTTGCACCTGCTTTCGCCTCCAAGAAAAAAAAAATGTTGCCTTTGCAGATCTATCACTGAATCTTTGCACATTTCCAAAATGCACTGTTCATTCCTGTCATGACTACCTACTTTTAAATGTAGACTTACTGTCTTTCACCTACCTCTCAATATTCCCTGATTGCTGAGATAAGCTTGCCTCTTTTCTGCCTGGTGTACAGTGAATAATAATTTTCTGCGAACACTCTGCTGTCCACAGTTTTATCAGGAGCAGCTCTTTCTGTTGGTATGGTTGCATCTTAACCAGTACAGATCTTGGCTGCTTTCTCATGACCAGATTTTTGAGCATAGACACAGTGTGCTCTCTCAGTTAAGAAATCCCGCTGTGGAATACTGATACAGGTGCCTATATGTACTTTCATAAAATTAGTGCTGCCTTCCTCCGGTACAGTAGAAAATCTCTTTTTCTATGCATGGTCTTTCTTCTAACTCCACTATTTTTTGAAACCACTCTTCTTTTGGAGCCTTATGTTAAGCCAGCCTTTTCTCATTTTAACCTGTTATTTTGCAGCTTTATCAGTTCATCTGAATATGAAGTTAGAACTTATTCTAATTTTTTCATAATTTTGTTGTTTGACTTTCTGTATTACTTAAGTGTTTTTTCTTATCTCAAACACCACTGAATGCATTTGTTTTTTTTCCCTCTAAATTACTGGAAGCCATCTCTTGTAGCAAAACTGACATTTGAACTGTGTTTTGTTGAATCACTGCAAGATTCTTCCCATCTTGAGTTTTTTCTTCTCTTTTTCTGGTTGATTGTCATTTGTGCAAATGTCTTCATTGCTGGCATCCAAGCTATGTAGTTAATACCCGTTACTAAATTTTAACCAAATTGATAAATTGTACCTGCTGTTTTTCTGAATTTCAGTTTTCAAACAAGGAGAACTCTAATTAACCTTTTGATTAGTGTACATCCATCTTGAAAGTCCCTCCAACACCATGACCTTGATAGAGTAGGAAATCTGCTAGGCTTAGAGGGGAGGGTGAAAGTTCTGGTATTTGGGCCAGCCATCAGGCTCCTGCAGGCAGGGAATTCCAAATGGCAGTTTAACAGCAGTGAATATACTTGGACATTTTCAGTTATGCTAAGCACCTACACAACTATACTTTCTGCACTGGGGAAATCATTTATTTGTTGCTATTGTTTTGCTGTTGAATGATTTTAAGGGAAATTTTTACATTTCCTGAAGCATGTCTTTTACAGGCCTGAATATTTTTTTGCAATTGTGAGAATTTGATCCCATATAAGAATTTGCATTCAAATGCCTTTCATGCTTAAGAGTCCTCATCTCATGTTAGGCTACCAGATTTGTACGCTGTTTATACGCAGACTGTAAAAAAAATGGAAAAAACTCTCTCCATGTCTGTCTGGTACAGAGAAAACTGGAGACCCTCATGCAAGTGTCCAGGTTGAAACTGCTATCTGCTAACATCTTTAGATACTCGACTTGAAGGAGAGGAGACCTCTAAGAGACATGCATCCAGAGAATTGAAGGATGATCCTCTCGCATCTGATAGGACTATGGGCACCATATCTATGAAGGTGGTTTCCCACCACTGAGCCTGCCATCTATTTTTGTCTTCTGGCCCTTGCTTGACACTTTTGAAGACAGAAATTTCAGCAGCTTCCAGCACTTCTTTCCTGGCGTTCCGTTTCACCGGTATGCCATACACAAAAATAGTTTTCATTAAAGCAGGCTTATGTAATGTCTGCTTGGAAATAGTGACTCCAATAGGTAAAACTGATTTAGTCCTTTTGAGTTTTATTTTCCTGAGTACTCATTCATGGGCATTTCTTTGACCAAGATGACTTCTCAGGAAAGATTCACACAACTGAATCAGCAGCCCCACATTGCTCTCTTTTCTAGGCAGTTAGGATGAATGAAGAGCAAATTGTAAAACATTGACTGAAGAAGTGTTTACAATTCAGCACAACTGGCACTTAGTCATTGGTGAGGAAAATGGAACACACACTTTTTCACGAGAATTGCTTTTATTGTATTGTATTAAAATTTATTTATTTATTTATTTTAATAAGGTTTAGTTTTTTTTTCTCCATGCCTTCTGACCATCAAACCTTCTCCATCAGATAAATCATGTTTTTTTTTCTCTAACCTGGGTCTCCCAGTGAGGGTTAAGGTTGACTGGAGGGCTCATCATCCAGGCAGCCATGGAGGTGATTTATACTTTTGCTGGCATGCTGGCAGTGAAGGTGTTTACTATGGCTGTAACCTCATCCCTTGGTGGCCAGTGTAAACACGTGCATCACTACAGGATTGTTCTTTGTCCTTTGAAAATGTCTTTATGAAAGTTTGTTTGGAACTGGAGTCACAACTGCACCCCCCAAAAAAAAAACTGTCAGGTTCTACAGGTTCCAGGAGAATTTCTAGTACTTGGTAAATAACTTTGTGTCAGTATTGGCTGTAGTTTTTTTTTTTTTATGCTGCCACAACTCCAAGTCATCTATAATACTAAATACCCTACCAGTCAATTTGAGGATTATGGTGCTAGATAGTTTTAGAAAAAAAATGTACATTTGTGTTGGTTGTTCTTCAGAGCACAGGGAGAAATCCTGAAGCAAAGTGAAGAGACAGCATCAGAAATCCGTGAAGAGAGCATGGATGTTCATTCTTCCATGTTGAACCATACAACACAAAAAGTGGGAAGCACATTTAATGCTTTTGATGTAATATCAAGTAGCAGAAGCAATAAGATCCGTCATTAAGAGATATGCTTGGCTGAAGATTCAGTCCCTTCCAGAACATAAAGGGGCAGCTCCTTAAGCCATACTAGACAGGAATCCCTTTTTGGTCCTCCCACACAGGGGCTTTCAAGAGACAAGAAGAAAAAATGGAAGATGTGGAGACTGTCAAAAATGTTTTCCATCTACAAATTCCCATACATAGCCAAATTGTATCTTTTCAACCAGTGGCTGCCCTAACACCATCAGACCAGTAGTTATCAGGCCAGGAAGAAGAGAACCTAGATTGCCAAAGACATACAAAGTTTTGGACATCATTTCTTCAGGCTACAGAATAGAATTCAAGGCATTCCTCCTTTTCTTGGGATGCCTCCATTCCTTGCAGATCAGGTGGTGTTGGGATTGGTCCTTTCTAACTAGGCTCGGGGGGCATGGAAAGGATCCCCTAGGAAGATTAATGGTAGGGCTTTTACACCAGTCTATTTCTGATCCACAAAAATGATGGGCTGTGGAGTGTTTTTTTTGAGTATTTCAAAATTAAGGTTTTTCTGAAAAGTAGGAAAGTTCAGAATGCTTTCCTTCCAGTCCTTTTTCCTCTTGTTGATTCCCAAAAGTATTCATGGTCAGGTTGTCCATTTATGCAGAGAACAATGGAAATTTTCTTAGCTTACTGATAGATGATTCCCACTTCAAGTTTACCTTGCCATGGGGGCTTTCTCTGCTCTTTCGGTTTTCACAGAATGCCTTGCCCCACTAATGACATTCTTAAGGACAGAGGAATCCATACCTACCCATACCAGGATAACTGTCTACTGCAGGCTTACTCCAAGTAGAAACGGCAAAAGTTGTTCTACTTTACCTTCATCTGTTTCCAGAACTTGGGGTTCTCCTTGACTTTTCCCAATTACAGCTTGACAGTCAGCAAGTCTGAGGTCTTTCTTGAAGTGTATTCTTGGAAACTTGTCTTAACCATGGCTATCCTTTCCAGGAGGCTTCCCCCCCAACAACAGTCTTAGTGGAGAGTCCAGCCCTTTTGTACAGAGGGTGAAGCTCTGACTACAGTCGTCCTGACTTATGTTCAACTAGCAGCACAGGTGCTAGGCAGGGCAGGATGACAGTTCTCATCTGCTTCTGGCTTGCTGCTTTAATAACATTTACAGAGATGCAGGTATATCACTGTCAGAAATGGCCCTGATGGGTCAGTCAGGCAGAGGGTTGTCATGTGTGGATGCATGTCGCATGGAAGAGCTTGTGAAGCTGCTAGGGGAGGGAGGTGGGACAGTCTGACTCTCACCTACCAGAGATACAAATGGTGTGCTTAAACTTAACATTTAGAGAATGAGTGGGCCAGAGGTGGTGTCCCTTACTGATGAAGCCTGACTTTTGACCATGGAAGAAGTGCATAATCCTCCATGGTGCAAGTAAGGTAACCATTGGACAGTCCTTTAGACTAACAAACAAAATAAAGTGTGAAAGCAGGCTGATGACAGCAATGGAGTTTCTGGGTTTGTGGCAGCATTCATTTTCCTGATGGCAGTACTGCGTATGTGAAAAATCCAGTGATATCAGAAAAAAACAACAAGAATTTGTCTGGTAGGCTAGTCAAGTCGGGACAAATCTGGAGACGTCATTTTTGCTCCTTTCTCTGCACGCTCCCACACATACCATCTGAACATGAGTATAGCTGCATCAAACGAGGCTTTAGGGGTTCATTTCTGCAGCCTTATAGTTGCTTATGGTAAAGTGCCAATGTAGCCCCAAAAAAGAGGAAACAACAAATGAGTTTTCAAAGTGTTGTTAGTAATTATCCTGCCTTCAGACTGGTTTAGAAAGCATAAGTCTTGTTTTTTGACCCCGAACTATGCTGTAGTTATGTAGTACATAAACTGTGGATCACACCGATGTCCTTCATGGATGCATCTGCAGTCATAACAACTGGGTTGTCCTGTCGTCAGGCAGCCCTTCAGTCGGCCGGATTCCAAAGTCCGGGTCCGGCTTCGGCTGATGTCGCACTTCACCCGACGTCATCTCTGTTGGTCTTCGGGTATAAAAGCATCAGCCGACGCCATTTTCTTCAGTCTTTCTTGCCGCGTGGCGCCCGAAGCAGAAGCTGTTCGCAAGTGCCGGTCGGTCGGATCCAGAGATTACTTCTACCGAATACTACTTCGAAGACTTCTAAAGCTAAGTACCCCGTTGGGGACTCTTTCTTGCCTCAGCCGATGTCAGAAAAAGTTAATAATTGTTTAACCTGTGGGAAACAAATACCTCATAAAGATTTCCACTCTTACTGCCTGCCTTGCTTAGGCCCAGCCCACGACGTAGCAGCCTGTTCGTCCTGTGCTTCTTTCAACCGACGCTTAGACGTCGGTCGGAGTTTGCAGAACAGTTTTTCGGTTCTGATTTTGCATACATTATGCCGTCGGATCCTCCGACTACGCATTCTGCCAAAAAACGCAAAGAAAAAGACCGACACTCGCGGTCCGCGGTTTCGGCCGAAACCATGGTTAAGCAAACCGCGAGTGTCTCGGTTTCGGCCGAAACCGAGAAAACTGATCAAAATACAGCTGAATCTATCTCTACAACTGAGGTCCCTGCTAACACTCTTGAATCGGCCTCAGAAATTTTACCCACTACGGTGCTTACCACTGTCTTATCAGACACCATTCCCTTGGATGTCTCTACCCCAGCACGTGGTGCTGCTAGGCCTCCAGCAGCCATGTCCATTAAGGCCTTCGCCAGGGCTAAAGCAGCCAAGACTACTAAAGCAGTGCCTGTTAAACCCTCCTCAACCAGGCCCTCTTCTAGTTCTCAAATGCTTACTTTGGCAGAAGATTTAATTTCATTAATTAGAGGATCTCAATCTCACCCAGACAGGGCCTCTCAGCCCCCAGAGAAGAGACCTAGGGCAGAGCCCCCTGAGCCAGTGTCCTCTGATGATTCTGCTGATGAATCAGACATAACTGACCAGCCAGAGGCTCCTTTCTCCAATTTTGAAGATTCTGATGCTGAAGAATCCATTCCAGCTGCTTCCCCACCAGAAGAATTCTCCTTTGGGGAAACCTTGCATGCCATGCCAGAACAGTTCCAATGGCAGCAACAGGATTTTTCAGACTCCAGAAAAAGACTTAGGACCTTTTTGCACCTTCCACAGCACAGGCCCTTAGCTATACCTCCTGTTCTCCCTGTGGTGGATGATGCTTTCAATGATGTCTGCTCCGCTCCAGATTCTTTACCCCCAGCCCCTGCCAAACCAGACAGATTTTACAGGGTGCCAGATACTCATCACCACCTCTACAAGGCCCCTCTTGCAGACCCGAAACTATTTCCCAGGGTCCCAAGGCAGTAGCCGCGACCATAGCTAAAAACCCTGTTCCTTCTGAAAGGGAAGCAAGGTCATTAGACAGATGGGGTAAAAGGTTTACACTTCAGCCACTCTCTCAGCTAGAGCTTTAAACTGTCAGTTTCACATGATACAATACCAAGAGTTTATGCTTGATCAGTTAACTAAAAAGCTAACCACTGATGAATCTCTTGATAAGAAATATGTATTAGAAATGGTAAATAACATACAGCAGGTTAGTAACCATTCTTTAAAATGTGGCTATGATGCACTGGAGGCTTCATTTAGATCAGCCATGACTGGCACTGTAATTAGAAGGCATGCATGGCTAAAGGAGCAAGCTTTACCGGATCATGTGAAATCTAAATTACTAGATGCTCCTATGGATAAAACAAGTTTGTTTGGTACACCTGCCCAGCAGGTTATGAAGAAAATGGAAGAAAAGGCAAAATCAGTCCAGACAGTTAAAGATTTCTTGCAGGTTCAACCCCCAAGGTTTAGCAGGAACTGGCCTGCCAAAAATTGGTCCTTTCCTGACTCCACAAGACCTCAAAGGGGCAGGAATAGACGTTCCAGAGGCAGAAACCAATCCAGAGGAGGTGCCTACAGAGGACGACAGTGGCAAGGAAACAACAGAGGCACAGACTCAACACCTGCCACTACATCAACACAGCCACAGTGACTTAATCCTAAACCCGCCTACCAGGGAACAAATAGCAGCTCCTCTAGGCGGAAAGCTAACCTTATTTTCAAAAACTGGCACCACATAACAAAGGACAAGTGGATTTTACGAACCATAGATCAAGGTTACCGGTTCCACTTCCACACTTTACCAGACAAAGAGGAATGCCAAATCTACCTCCAAATCAAAAGACAGAGGCTCTACAACAGATAATGGAGTTAGCAAACATGAGAGCTGTGGAGAAAGTGCCAACAGCAGAGCAAGGAAAGGGGTTCTACTCCAGACTATTCCTAGTTCCAAGAAAGGAAAAAAGTTGGAGACCAATTCTAGACCTGTCCACCCTGAATACTTACATCATTGTCCCAAAATTCAAAATGCTGACCCTACAGCAACTTCTTCCCATGCTGGGCAAGGAGTGTTGGCTGGTAACTCTAGATCTCAAGGAGGCATACCTGCACGTCCCCATTCGACCAATCTGCAGAAGATACCTCAGATTTCTTGCAGGATCAGAGCACTATCAATTCTCAGCATTGCCCTTTGGCTTATCTACTGCGCCCAGAGTATTCACAAAATGCCTGGCATCAGTAATCGCCCATTGCAGACTACAGGGAATTCAAATTTATCCATACCTGGACGACTGCCTGATACAAGGAGACAACAAAAGCAAGCTGACAACAGATTTACAATGGGTCATTTACTTGCTTCAAGCACTGGGATACACAGTCAATTTACAAAAGTCAAGACTGATACCATCCCAGACAAGGACTTTCCTGGGAGCGGAATTGGACACAGTAAGACAAATGGCATTCCTAACTACAGAAAAACAAAAGAACTCCCTCTTTACTTCTTGGCACTAACAAAACTGAACAAGTTAACAGCAAGAAAGGTACTGCAGGCCTTGGGTTTCATGGCATCATGCATAATCTTGGTTCCATTTGCCAGACTACACATGAGAAAACTACAGTGGTACCTAAAGAATTTATGGTCCCAACACAGACACAGCCTAGAAACGGAAATCCCACTAATACCATGCTTAAAACAGGAGTTCCTATGGTGGGCGCAGGCATGCCAGTCAAACCCAGGCCTGCCCTTTCGCAAGGGTCAAGCAAGCCAGACCATCACAACAGATGCTTCAGACCTAGGATGGGGGGCGCATATGCTGGACAAATGCGTACAAGGAATGTGGACACAGGACCAACTTCACCTGCACATCAACCTAAAAGAAATGCTGGCAGTAAAACTGGCAATCCAAAAGTTCAGACCATTTCTCAAGAAGGACCAGTTGATGATAAGGACAGACAACACCACAGTCATGTGGTACATCAACAAACAGGGAGGCACTCATTCTTACCCCCTATGCAGAATGACTTTGGAGCTGTGGACCCTGGCACTCAGCTACAACTTCCAGTTACAGGCAATATTTGTGCCAGGAAAAGAAAACTCTCTAGCAGATATGTTAAGCAGGACCACATCGGATGCCCACGAATGGCAGCTGCACCCGGATATCTTCAAGACCATCTCGAAGAAATGGGGAATGCCTCAGATAGATCTATTCGCATCACCTCTCAATCACCAGCTCAAAAAATTCTGCACAAGGACATTCCACCCACTAGCATGGAAAGTGGACTCGCTCTCCTTCAGCTGGAAAGGCCTAACAGCATATGCATTCCCACCTCTTCCCTTGATACACAAAGTACTACTAAAAATCAAGGAGGAACGTCCAAGGATAATCCTGATAGCTCCAAACTGGCCAAGACAGCATTGGTACCCACTGCTGAGGAGCATGTCTCGGAACAATATGTGGCCAATACCCCTGATGCCTTTGATGCTAACTCAGAACAACTTCAGCACCATGCATCCAAACCTAAAACGCTGCAACTGACTGCATGGAACATCACATAGCAGCTGCTAATACAGAACTTTCACAAAGAGTTAAAGACATTATTCTTGAAGCACGCAGGCCTTCAACTAGAAGGAATTACGCTGGAAAATGGAAAAGGTTTGTCATTTGGAGTTCTGAAAGAGGAAAAGATGTATCAAACATAGATATGCCTAACATTCTGGAGTATCTGGCGAACTACTTCATTCAGGCCTGTCCTACTCCTCCATCAAGATTCATGCATCAGCTATTTCAGCAGAATACAGCTTTGATCCACCTGTTTTTTCACACCCTTTGCTCAGGCAGTTCCTCAGAGGAATCAAGAATGTAAAACCTCCAAGGAAACCACCATTGCCAGCTTGGGACTTGAACTTTGTGCTAGAAAAATTGACACTATCACCTTTTGAACCAGCAGCAACAGCAGACCTACAACACCTGTCATGGAAAACTGCTTTCCTACTGGCAATTACTTCAGCAAGGAGGGTTTCAGAACTACAGGCCTTAATGGCAGTGCAACCCTTTCTAATCTTCCACCAAGATAGAGTGTCCATGAGGACTAATCCTACATTTATGCCTAAGGTGGTATCCAGAGTGTCTTTAAACCAGGCAATCCACCTACCTACCTTCTTTCCCAACCCACAAAACAGAGGGGAAAGAATACTGCATACCTTGGATGTACATAGACAGCTACGCTACTACTTGGACAGAACAAAAAATAGCAGAAAGACTGACCAACTTTTCGTAGCCTATGCAACAGGAAGGGAAGGAAAAGCTATTTCCAAACAGACAATCTCCAAATGGATAGGAAACTGCATACGATTCTGTTACTCCTTCCATGGAAAGCCAATTCCACAGAACATAAGACCTCATTCTACAAGGGCAACAGCCACTACCACAGCCTTCTTACGAGGAGTGGCTACCAAAGACATTATTGAGGCGGCTACTTGGACCTCCGTGCATACATTTGCCAAGCATTATAATTTACCTCTATATTCCAGATCCCGAGCAGGGTTTGCCACTGCTGTTCTGCAAGGGATCCTAAACACACCATAATCTACTTTTATCCTCCTCCCTAGTTGGCTATGGTATTCTACCCAGTTGTTATGACTGCAGATGCATCCATGAAGGACATAGTACAGTTTTGTACCTACCATAAATGTAGATGTCCGAATTGGATAGCATCTGCAGTCAGGATTACCCTCCCTCCTTTCCCTCTGTGGTACTCCTAGGGTGTTTACCCTTCTAATAGCTAGCTAGTGGGGGGATTTCTTTCATGGTGTATTTGTTTGTATTTATGTACATACATGCTTATTTTTGTGTTTACCTCTATCTTTTGGAAACATTGGCATCTATCCAAAATTTATAGCCTTCTATAGGGCTTCTGGCATCTGGGGCAAGAAACACTGAAGAAAATGGCGTCGGCTGATGCTTTTATACCCGAAGACCAACAGAGATGACGTCGGGTGAAGTGCGACATCAGCGAAGCGGACCGACTTTGGAATCCGGCCGACTGAAGGGCTGCCTGACGACAGGACAACCCAGTTGTTATGACTGCAGATGCTATCCAATTCGGACATCTACATTTATGGTAGGTACAAAACTGTACTTTATCCCCTTTGCACACTACCCATATAGGTTTTCTATACAAAATTAAGGCTCTGGGCATCATATTTATTCTCAGACCTTAGTAAAATGGCAGATATTGCTTAATAGCAACCATGAGAGCCATCTGAATCGAACCATCTTCAAAAGACTAGTGGAAAAATGCATGGAAACACTTACAGGTTTGTTTGCCTCCACACACACAATCACAAACTCACAAAATCTTACATAAAGTTGTTTTGTAGGAAGGTTTTAGTGATGGTGGCTTTCTGATTCCTGTGGAAATCCCTTTTCCTGCATGCTTATATCACCAACTCATTTACTACCCAGAGTACCACAAAAGATGGTGTAGAGAGAGTCGTGATGATTTTGCTGACCCTTTTCCTGCCCAGACAATCCAGATATTCATCGTGTTTCACTGTTGCAGTCATCACCTGTGAGTTATCCCTGCTGTGGTAGCCCTCGGCCGGCCCGAATACCACAGTCGATGGTTTTCCTTCATTGATTGCTGTTGCTTGTGACTGACATCAGGTCGTCAGTGCTATAAAGGAAGGCAGCTGACACCATTACATCAGTCTTTCTTGCGGTGGAGCCTGTAGCAGAAGCAGTTCACAAGTGTGCCAGTCTATCACTACCAGATCTCGAAGTACAGCTGAAAACGTCTAAAGCTAAGTACCCTATTGGGGATCCTTTTTTCTTGCACTAACCGATGTCCGAAAAAGTTAACGGTTGTCTTGGCTGTGGAAAGCAGATCCCACACCGAGACTTCTGTACATACTACATCAGTTGTTTAGGCCCAGACCATGACGTCCCCCATTGCCGGTTCTGTGCCCTCTTAAACGCCAGAACCATTCGTCGAAGAGCTCTTATTGTAGACCGGTATTTTCATCTTCAGTCTTCGTATTTCGGAATGGAATTCGTCAGCCAACAATCCGTAGACATTCTGAAAAAACGTTGAGATAAAGATAGAGACAGACCACACAAGGCTAAGCCTTTCGACGATACTACCGCCAAGCAGGTTGTCAGTTTGAGAATTCAGTGAGGTGCTTTTGCAACCCCTGATGCTCGATACGATATCTACACAGGCCTCTACTGAGACCCTTTTGGAGTCTGGTATGCCGCAGAAATCTTCTTCATCTTTAGAGCCTTTGGTTATCTCTGTCTCGGTTGGGTCTGGAGCCACGACGCAGGCACCTGCTTCCAAGGAGGCCTTTCACACTACTGATTCTAGACAAAAAACAACATCATCTCATCCGACTACTGTTTCTCTCAGACTCATGGGTACTCTTAGACCTAGAAGACTCCTAGAAAATCTACCTCTAGTCACCTTCTTACTCCTTCTCCACCATCCCAAGCCCAAATGCTTAAGATGGCAGAGGATCTCATCCCCCTTGTCAGGGGTAGCCCGGCCACAACTTCTAAAAGGAAAAGACACCTTTCTCCTGAAATAATAGAGCAGGATTCTGAGGAATCTGATTATTCAGATTTTGAAGAGGAACACCAACCTTTTACTGCTTATGAGGATTCAGATGCAGAAGAATCCATTCCTTCTGCCTCCCCACCAGAAGACCTTTCCTTTGGGGAAACCCTTCACACCTTCAGGGAACATTTCCACTGGGAATATCAGGACTTTCCTCAGTCTAAGAAAAGACTAAGAGAGTTTCTAGACCTGCCCCAGCACAGACCCCTAGCCATCCCCCCTATCTTAGAAGTGGTGGATGATGTTTTTCATGAATCCAGCTTAACCCCTGACCCCACCTGCTCCCAGTAAACCTGACAGGTATCAGAGTACTGAATTCTCGCAACTACCTGTACAGAAATCCTGCTGCAGACCAGGAGGTCATTGCACAGTGACCTAAAGGAGCTAAGGCTAGTTCTGCAAAGAATCCTTTTCCTTCTGACAAAGACTCCAGAGCTGTGGACAGATGGGGTAAAAAAGTATACACCTCTGCAACCTTAGCTATCAGAGCACTCATCTGTCAGTTCCATATGTTAAAATATCAACAGCACACTTTGGAACCATTAAAGCAAAAGACGTTTACCTTTCCTGAATGTGCCAAAAGAGTTAGCAGATTTACTGCACTCTACTTGTCAAGTGGCCAAACACTGTTTGCACTGTGGATATGACGCCCAAGAAGCCTCAAGCAGGGCAGCAGTGTCAGGATCTGTCATTAGGAGTCATGCATGGTTGAAGGAACAACCTCTCCCTGATCATGTCAAGTCTAAATTAATTGATGCACCTTTGGATAAGGACCGCTTGTTTGGAGTAAAAGCAGAAGAGGTGCTTAAAAGATGGAAGACAAAGCAAAATATATGCAAACAATGAAAGATTTCTTTCAGGTTCAACCTCCTAGGTTCAGCAGGAATTTTCCCTCTTAGCACTGGTCCTTTCCTGCACCTAGCAGACAGGGGCAGGGTAAGCCCCACAGCAGACCACCCAGGCCCCTATCCCAGGGACAGCAGAGAACCAAACAGCGGACCACTTCCGCCCCAAAGGCAGGGAGTTCAAAGCCATCCTTCTATGGCAAAAACTCTCAATGACTCCCTCTCCCCCCTCTGCCCTCCTTTCACTCACCAAAAACCAGGAGGGCGGCTCTCCCTCTGCAAAGAAAATTGGCTTTCTGTAACAAAGGACCAATGGGTCTTAAAGATCATCTTTCAGGGATACAAATTCTCTTTCAACGAGCTCCCAATTCCAAGAAGGTACCCAGACTTACCTCCAAATCAGTGGACAGAGGCAGTGAAACAAGTCCAAACTCTCATATCCCAGGGGGCAGTAGAACCTGTTCCCACAGATCATACAGACAAAGGCCTTTATTTCAGATTATTCCTTGTTCCCAGAAAAGAGGGCACTTGGCACCCCATCCTGGATTTATCCATTCTGAACACCTCCCTGGTGGTCCCCAAATTCAAAATGCTAACTTTGCATCTGCTGCCTATGCTGACAAAAACTGCCTGGTTTGTGACCCTAGACCAAGAAGATGCCTACCGCCACATCCCCATAAAGGAATCCTGCAGGAAATTCCCTCACTTCAGAGCAGGCTCACAACACTTTCAGTTCTCTGCGCTTTCCTTTGGATTATCTACTGCTCCCAGGATATTCACCTAATGCTTAGCCCCCGGCCATAACATTTTGCAGACAGAGAAATATATAGATTTACCCTTATCTGGTTGACTGTCTCATTCAGGCAGAGTGCAAAGAAAAGCTGCTGCAGGACCTCCTCTTTGCCAAACTCTCGTAACTTCCTTAGGGTTCACCATCAGTGAGAAGAAATCAAAGCAAACACCCTCCAGGAGGATCATTTTCTTGGGGGCACTGCTGGACACAGCATCCCAAATGACCTTCCTGTCCCCAGAAAAGTAGAGCTTCCTGCCTCTCTACTTTACCAAGCTGGCTTCCAGAAGTCACCTCACAGCAAGGAATTTCATACAAGCCTTGGGGTACATGTCATCTTGCATCCTTCTAATTCCTCCGACCAAGCTTCACATGAGAAAACTTCAGTGGTATCTAGAGAACCTTTGGTGTCAGCACTATCAGCCTCTAGAGGCCTCTTTCCCTCTGATCCCCTGTATAAGGGCCGAGTTTCTCTGGTGGGCAGGGGCCTCTGCCAAGAACAAGGGTCTTCACTTCATCCTCCGCCCTACTGGGCAGACCATCACCACCTCAGACATTACTTGGGGCACTCACCTAGCAGGCAGGTGCACCCAGGGCCTTTGGGATGCCCAGCACCTTCCCTTACACATCAACCAGAAGGAAATTATGGTAATACAAAAGCCTCTGACAGCTTTTAAACCTCATCTCAGGCCAGAGGTTCTTCTTATCAAAACAGACAACATCACTGTAATGTGGTGCATCAATAAACAGGGAGGGACCCAATCTTACCCTCTGTGCACTAGCCATGAACCTCTGGCTGACAGCCTCCTCCATGGGATTACACCTAATAGCCCAATACCTACCCAGGGATCAACAACACCCTGGCAGACCACTTAAGTAGAAATTTATTGGACCCCCATGAATGGCAGCTCTACAGAAAAATCTTTTTGCAAGTTACTCAGGAGTGGGGAACTCCAGAGATGGATCTGTTTACTTTGAACCTCAACCACCAGTTAAAAAATCTGTACCAGGGTGTATCACCACCTAGCGTGGAATGTGGATGCCTTGACCTTCCCTTGGAACTCCCTGTCTGTGTATGCATTTCCTCCTCTGCCTCTTATTCCCAAGATACTGATCAAGATAAGGGAGGAGAGACCAAAGGCCATCCTCATTGCTCCAGACTGGCCCAAACAGCATTGATACCCCTTACTGCGCAGCCTAACATCACAGCTTCCCAGGCAGCTTCCTCTGATCTCAGACCTCTTGACTCAGGTGGGGGGGGACTGCTGCACCCAGACTTGCAGACTCTCAAACTGCCAACAAGGGGCCCCTGTTAGGCAAACAGGCCCTAGACATTATCACAGAGGCCAGAAGGCCCAGCACCAGAAAATCTTACGCAAGGAAATGGAAAAGATTCTGTTCCTGGAGCCAGTCCAGAGGGAGCAGTTCCTCACAACCTTCCATCCCTCTTATCCTGGACTGTCTAGTGGAGTTACTCAATAGTGGCCTCTCCTTCTCTTCTATTAAAATCCACGCCTCAGCCTTTTTGGCTCATTTCAATACAGACCAGCCCCTGTTCTCACATCCTTTGATTAAATAATTCCTCAGATGGGCTTCTAATATCAGACCTCCCAGAAGGCCATCCATGCCAGCCTGGGACCTGAATTACATTTTGGAAAAACTAACCCTACCACCCTTCGGACCTGCTGCTTCAGCAGAAATGAAATACCTCTCCTGGAACACTGCTTTTCTACTAGCTGTCACCTCAACCAGAAGGGTTTCAGAACTTCAGGCATTGACTGCCATTGAGCCTTTCATCATTTTCCATGCAGGCAGGGTCTCCCTGAGGACTAACCCCTCCTTTATGCCCAAGGTGGTATCTAATTTGACTCTCAACCAGGCCATACATCTAGCCACCTTCTTCCCTAACCCTGAAAACAAGGGGGGAAATTCTTCACTCACTAGACGTGCATAGACAACTCAGATACTACCTGGACCGTACTAAACCCTTCAGGAAAACAGAGCAACTTTTTGTCAGCTGTGCCCGAGGGGCAGAGGGGAAGCCCATTTCCAAACAAACCATTTCCAAATGGATATCACACTGTATCCATTTCTGCTGCAGATTACATGGGAAACCACCCCCTAAGTCTATTTGTACCCATTCCAGTAGGGCAGCCTCCACTTCCACAGCATTCCTCAGAGGAGTTCCCACCAGGGACATCTTGGAAGCTGCCACGTGGACTTCTGTTCATATCTTTACAAAGCATTACCACCTACCTCTTTTCTCTAAGGCTAGGGCAGGGTTTGCCTCTGCCGTTCTGCAGGGCATGCTTACCCATGCCTAGCTCTCTAACTAATCCATCCACCCCTCTCCTCATTTTTGGGAATCCTCCCACAGGTGATGACTGTACCAGTGAAACATGATGAACATAGTACAGATTTGTACACTTACCATAAATGTAGATGTTAGAGTGTTTTCACTGTTGCAGTCCTGGTTTCCCCCCTCCCCCTTATATCCTATTTCTTTAGGCCAGACATAAGCTTCTTGTGGTGGCTTTTAGCCACCAGGACCACTTTACCATATTTCCTTGGGCTTCTGACTGGTTAGGGAATGAAAAACTGATGTAATAGTATTGGCTGCCTTGCTTTATAGCACTGACAACCTGACAGTCGCAAACGACTGCAGCCGATGTAAAAAATATTGACTCTGGTATTTGGGCCAGCCAAGGGCTACCGCAGCAGGGATATCCCACAGGTGATGACTGCAACAGTGAATACACTCAAACATTTACATTTATGCTAAATGTACACAACTGTACTTTTCTCCTTACTGGTGCAACTGGGAAAAGAACCTGCATATGCACTTTCTCTGGTAGTAGACCTGCGAATCATTTGGGTTTTCTGCTACTCCCAAACCTTTGTCCTTTCAGGCTTACAACATGGATGATTTGACGCTTGCTTCTCTCCAGCACTTGTTTTCTGAAGATATGTGAAACATCCTAAAATAAGCCAGGAAGCCTATCACAAGGAAGTCTTATCTGGCAAGTGGAGGAGGTGCTCCAGTCATTGCAAGAAGAAGTACAAAACCACAGTGCCATAGGATGTTCTCTGGTACGGTCTTATCTGTCAGATCTTTTTGCTGCAGACCATTTATATATTTTTTGAGTTAAGGCTACTGTTTCAGCATTGTTCACATGTCTTCCTCTTGATTCATTACTGGTGAGCCATTTGTTTGTAAATTAGTTCTTAACGGAATTCTAAATAGTGGCTTTTACCTCAAGCAAGAAGAGTTCAGCTCTGTCCCTAATGTGCAATGAGTGTTTTTATAGCACTACACAAAGACAGGATGAGTCTAAGTTCCAAATCTTCTTTCTTGGAAATGGTAGTCTCTGAGATTTCCCTCAGTCAGACCATTCAAGTCCCTGTCTTTTTATTTCCTGTAAAGGGATAAAGCCATGTTTGAGTGGTGGTTTGAGTGCCTGTGACAGTTGCCCAGAGAGGATGGGAGTAAGAGGCTGTTGCAGGCTTATCTATCCTCTGAGAAGGAATTGTTTCTGGCTCGTTACAAGTGTGACACCCATTGGGAGCAGTAGGCATTACCCAGTGGAGTTCCAGTCTGCTGAGCTTATGTTGTCACAGTACATCTTGTACTGGCAGCTGTGAGGAACTCAGCATACAAAGGCACGCTTCCCCTCAGGAAACAGCAATGGCAGTGCTCAGAGGAGGTATCTGGTGGGGGGGGGGGGGGGTGTTTCCCAGGAAGGAGGATAGGCCACCCTCAAAAATCAGCAAACTGGTCTGCTGTTTACCACCCAAGTCTTGATTCAAGGAGATTACAAATGGGCTGTAGGGCTGTCACCTAGCTTGGGAATGCCTGGTTCCTCTGACATCTCAAAGAATAGGCCAGTTGAATGCTGGTAGTGGAACCATTGGGCAAAATCCTCCTCATCATCACCCTTTTTTACATGAGGTTAAGGTGTAGCATCAAAATTAGTCAATGTGAGTAAATTTCTTAACAGCCAATGTTTACACTGCCAAGTGGCTAGCATGCAGGTCCTGAGGGAGAAGAGAAAATACTGCTGTTCCCCTCTGTTTTGAGACCTTTAAAGATGTTGGCATAAAATGTCTGCAGGGGGTTCTGTATCACTTTAAAAAAATCTGATGCTGATACTGTTTCACTAGCAAGTAACTCAAATGTTATGATTTACTGCTGCAGTAACCCTTCCATTAAAAAGCTACAATAATAGTCACTGTACTTACACAGGTGCAGTCTGTTGTACTACTTGTACAACAATCAGCTAAAAATTCAGCTTAAATGGTCTGTTAGTGCTGGTGACCTTTGTACTTCTGATGAGCACTAACCATTGTACTGCTCAATTGTATAGTAAGAGAGGGTCAACCCAGACCTCCCCAGGCATACCCAATGTTTATTTTATTGCTACCTTTAATCTGTTTCTCCATGGACTTCATTCAAATATGCACATACATTATTTCTTTAATTTTCAAGCTCATCAGCTGGTACAGATATTTTACTTCCTCAATTTCTTTCTAAGTTTCTTTTACTGCAAATTACATTGACTCCATTTTTTTAAAGAGGCAGTTTTAGTAGTTTTGGAGGTAATTCTTTAATATGTAATATGGATAAACTGTTGCATTCATTCATTTATTCTCTGATAATCTGATTATTTCAGTTCATTGTCACTGGAGAATCAGAGTCAATCCTGGCGATCAGTGGATGCAAGGTATGTGTGTGTGTGTGTATGTGTATATATATATATATATATATATATATATATATATATATATATATATATATATATATAAAAGCAAAACATACGCACACAGTCATCACTTCCTCAGATGTGATGCTGCCATTAACGGTTTGGAGGAGTGTCATTTCCCCTACAGTACTTCCTTAAGATGTGAGAGGAAATGTAAACACCTAGAGAAAACCCATGCAGATGCAGGGAGGATATGCAGACACCACAATGAAGGCATCTCAGCCAAGCTCCTAACTGGAAAGCCAAGTGCTGTGAGGCAGCAGCAGTAACTGCTTCATCAGTATGCTGCTCTTTTCTTCCAGAGTTTGTGCATTTCTCATGTATTCAAGTAAAGTCCTCGCTTTATTGTTTCTTTAAACTCTTCATGGAGTACTGTTATCATACTTCACTTTATAAAGTATCTTATAAATATGTACTGTGCTTTGCTTGCCTGTTGAAGCACAACAGCTTCATATGTTTTATTTACCCCTTCAGGTCTTCACATAAATAGTTTGTTTTACTACTCTGAAACTTGTCTGAGCACTGCTGCAGTATGTTACGCAATAGGAGATACTGCATTTCCTCATATAGCTAAGGCATTACATTGCGTGTTATATTAGATATTATCCTTGATTGCTGTATATTTTTGCACAGATATGCCTGTTTGATTATTTTCCTGATTTATTTGTAACTCTCTTTGATCACTAGTTCAGTTAAATATAACCAATACAAAATTTGAAGGTAAGTGGTTAGGACGTATTGGCAGAAGTGCTGGTCATTATACTAGCCATCACACTATTAATGTAGTTTGAAAGAGGATGCTGTCAGAGACTACTGTTTGGAGAAGACAACTGAATACCTAAATACTACTGACCTATTGTGAATGAAAGAAGAATTTGGTGAGGAACCACTTATTTTGCTGCCTTTGCATAAAGGCAGTTGACAGGGTGCTAATCCATAATCTCGGATTTATTTGTAACTCTCTTTGATCACTAGTTCAGTTAAATATAACCAATACAAAATTTGAAGGTAAGTGGTTAGGACGTATTGGCAGAAGTGCTGGTCATTATACTAGCCATCACACTATTAATGTAGTTTGAAAGAGGATGCTGTCAGAGACTACTGTTTGGAGAAGACAACTGAATACCTAAATACTACTGACCTATTGTGAATGAAAGAAGAATTTGGTGAGGAACCACTTATTTTGCTGCCTCTGCATAAAGGCAGTTGACAGGGTGCTAATCCATAATCTCGAAGTGAGTAGATTGATAACAGATGTATGGTAATTGTGACCCCTTTGTGTACATGTAGACCGGTTTTATTGTAAATCATTGTGTAAGATAGAAGATGGTTATAAATAATACTCTTCTTAATGTAGCCTTCACTTGCACTGTAAGGTTGCTTTCAGTTGGATAAGGTATTAGTGGGAGAAGAACACTGTAGGGGCAGGTAATGCATAGGTGATCCTGATGTAGATCTGGAGTAGGTGTATTTTAATTGTGCACAGGGAAAGACTGGTCCCAGCACAGCCTTGTGAAGTTAAAAAATACTTGAAATGCTTGATTGTAATATGCAGTAGTGTTTGTGGTCTGGTTTATAAACAATAAAAAGTCCATAAAACAGTAGTAATAATTGTGCTTTTCTTCCCTCCCAACAGAACCCAAGTTTGAAAAGGGAAGTCTGTATAATTTTTCTAAAGTAAAGAAGAACCGAAAGTGGTTGAAGGTAACTATTAATTTTGTCAAAATAATCTAAATAACTTCCATTTTATATACAAAGATTTGTGGATATTAAATTTAACACTGGGCTCAAAAAATATCTTTCATTTTGGTCAAAATATGCTCTAATTTCCTTATTTCAATATGTTTTCCTCATATGTCACAGAAGTGACTCAATGAAGTAGCTTTTGAATGACTATACCTTTGTGCGTGAAGGCAACACACGTGCCACCTCACTTCAAGCTGTAGGCTTTATTTAGGGTGGTACTGAGGTCTTACTTGGAATTCTGGCATCTGCGTGCAAAATAAAGAAGGTATGTTGTGTCAGTGAGATGTCCTTTCTTTTGAATGGAATGCTCATGCAAGTTCCCTTCTAGTGCCTTTCTCCATTCTCGTATTAACTTAGTTCATGGAATACTTTCCCTTGTTTTATGAATGTAATATTCTTTATAGCTGTTAGTATTCTCTTTAAGAATCTGCACCCATAATCCCCCTTTCTCCTTATTTCTTGAATTTCCCTCCTGCTTTATCATCATCCCTTTCCACTTTGAATAACAACTTTCTGCTTGTGTTATTTATATAAGGCTAAACTGTGTAGCTCTAACATATCCCTTCAGATCAGGTAATTGTAAACCACCTTGTTCTATTGGAAGGATAAACTTATCTCATTTGACCCTTGCCCTCTTCCCCTCCTAGCTAAATTCCTTCAGCTCTTTATTATTGTCCACAACTTCTCCTCTGGTTGCCTGACCTGTGTGTAAAACTAAAGAGACTAAAAACATTTTTACTGATTGCATCTTGCTATCCATATCCCTATCCTTAAACAGGGCTTCCAGTTTCTCATTTGTTGTATTCTATTTTGTTTAGTCTTTTCACACATATCTTTGGCTGCAATGATATAATCCTTTTTAATCCATATTCCTAAAATACTTCATTTTATCGTGCTTCTATAAATATGGGTATTGCTGAACCCATTCAGTTATGGGTACATATTTTCATTTATAGCTGGGTACATTTATAGCTTCTGTTTTGTTTTCATTAATTTACTATCGTGAAACTGTCTCAAAATGTTCCACAACAATTCAATGTCTTTTTCTGGTTTTATCAGGTACAAAATAATATTGTCTACAAATAAGGCATCTTTTCTTGATTACCATACCAGTTTTATCCTTGAATTTCTGAGTCCCATATTTTTTTTGCCAATGGCTCTAAGTGTAAAGCAAATAAACAAGACACGGACACCCCTGCCTGGTTCCTCTCTTCAGACACAATGTGTAAGAGAGGAGCCCTCCCATTTTAATTTTTGCCTCCAGTCCTTCATATATTCTCATAATTAACCTTACTGTATCAGGGAATTAAAATGCTTGGATTGTCCTACTCATAAAATCGAAGCTTACTGTGTTGAATGGCTTCTCTGCATCAAGACCCACCAACCATTGGTATTTTCTTACATTCTGCTTCCCTCTGGATTGTCATTATTCTGTTAGTGATGTCAAATGTTTGCCTCCCATCCACAAAACCATGTCTGTAAATTTTGGCAACCCCTTTACCATTCTTTTATCTATTGCAGACATAAACACTTTATAGTCATGGTTTAAAATTGGACTCGTATGAAACTGGGTCTGATGGGTCTTTGCTGTCTTTAGGTATTACAGCCACCACAGCTTTCTTCCAGGGTGTTGGTGCTTCCCCTTCTTTTAAAATACTGTTAAACAAAACCTTCCAGATCTTCATCATTTTCTTCCCTCCTAGCTTCCAAACTTCCAAAGGAATGTCATCTAGTTCTGGAGAAGTTCCTGCAGATTTATTTTACTTCACAGTTTTTATCTCATTTCCTGTCTTAACTGTTAGTCGTTCTACCTCTAATCTTGGCATACTTAATTTCTACATAAATATTTCCATTTGTGCTCTTTCTTGATTTGCACATTTCTCTGCTTTATATGAATTTTCATAAAATTTCCAAAGTATTTTTAATACCTGTACAGGATGTCTGGTTATTTTTCTTGTTATAGGCTCCCTAAGTTTGGTTACAACCCTTTCGTCTTTCTGTTGCCTAAATAGGTGTGCTAAATGGTTTTGTGCTCTGGAGTTGTGGGGAAAAAAAACTGTTTGCTTAACAGCAATCTTTCTAAACAGATTTATGTTATCCGGATACTCCCTTATTTTCTCTTTGGAACTCTGCAGCTCTTCTTGATGTCCTTCAAGAATGCAACTGCAGTCATAACATATGGGTTGTCCTGCCTCAGGCAGCCCTCGGTCTGCCGAATTCCAAAGTCTGGGTCCAGCGTCGGCTGGTGTCGCCTCCTCTCCGACGTCACAACGGCTGGAGTACAAAGGCATCGGCCGACGCCATTTTCTTCAGTCTTTCTTGACGCGCGGTGCCCGAAGCAGAAGCAGTTCGCAAGTGCCGGTTGGTCAGCTCCTGTGTTTTCAGTACCGAAGTCATCTAAAACCTAAGTACCCCGTTGGGGAACATTTATTCTTGCCTCAGCCGATGTCAGAACAAATTGAAAAAGTTAATAATTGTTTGTCTTGTGGTAAACAAATACCTCATAAGGACTTCCATTCTCTCTGCCTTCCCTGCCTGGGCCCAGACCACGACGTCTCGGCCTGTGCTGCCTGTGCCTGCTTTAATAAGCGCACTCTCAGGCGCCGGGCAGAATTCGCCGAGGACTTCTTCGGTGAATCTTTTGCATATATCATGCCGTCGGAACAACCGACAACCCCATCTGCTAAAAAACGCAAGGACCGGGACCGACATCCTCGGCCCGTGTCCACTACCGATGTTTCTCCTAAACCCTCTACTAGCGCTCCGGCTCCTTCGGAAGTGGTAAATCTACCGCTCCAGGCCGACGACACAGCGCTAACACGACCTTCGGTCCTGGAGACCTCTCCGGTGCCGGTTGTTGATTTTCCTCCGGAAACCGAAGTTCTGGATCTACCCGACACCATTCCTGTGGACAAGGTAACGCCTGCACGTGGGGCTGCTAGGCCTCCTGTTTCCATGTCCATCAAGGCCTTTGCATGTGCTAAGGCCGCCAGTCAGGCCAAGGCCCATCTTAAGCCTGCCCAGGCCCCTTCCTCTGATAAGCAGATCATGTCTCTGGCTGCAGATCTTATTTCCTTTATCAGGGGGTCTCAGCCTCATCCGGACAGGGGTTCTCAGCCACCTGCAGAGAAAAGGCCTAGAACTGAGCAGGTGGATGACCTCTCCTCGGATGAAGCCTCTGGGGATTCTGAGCACTCTGATACTCAAGAAGAAACCTTCCAGGCCTACGAGGACTATGATGCTGAGGAATCTATTCCCTCTGCCTCCCCACCAGAGGATTTCTCATTTGGGGAAGTTCTGCATTCCATGAGGGAACATTTTCAATGGCAGGGTCAGGAATTCTCTGACTCCAGGAAAAGGCTTCATACTTTCCTCAAGCTCCCCCAGCACAGACCTCTGGCTATCCCTCCAGTTATGGATGTTTTGGATGATGTTTTCTCTGACTCCAGTACCAACCCTGATGTTCTTCCTCCTGCTCCTGTCAAGCCAGACAGATATTATAGGGTCCCTGACACTCACAACCACCTTTTTAAGGCCCACTCTGTGGATCTAGAAACTATTTCACAGGGCCCCAAGGGAGTTGCTTCCTCCTCTGCCAAAAACCCACTGCCAGCTGACAGAGAAGCAAGGTCCCTGGAGAGATGGGGTAAAAAAGTGTACACCTCTACTACCCTAGCCATGAGGTCTCTTAACTGTCTTTTTCACATGTTTCAGTACCAAGATTTTCTCCTGGACGATTTACAGAAAAAGGTAGCCTCTTCTGAGCCTATTGATAAAAAGGCATTGCAGGATCATATACATAGCACTCAGCAGGTTAACAACCATTTTCTGCAGTGTGGTTATGATGCACTGGAAGCTTCATGTAGGGCAGCTATGACTGGGGCTGTAATACGTAGGCATGCTTGGTTGAAGGATCAATCTTTGCCTGACCATGTTAAAGTAAAGCTACTGGATGCACCTTTGGAGAAACAAAAGCTTTTTGGTGCTACTGCACAAGATGTATTGAAATCCGTAGAGGAAAAAGCTAAGTCAGTACAGACAGTAAAGGATTTCCTTCAGGTTCAGCCACCCAGATTCAGCAGAAACTGGTCCTCAAAGAATTGGTCCTTCCCCGGCTCTGACAAGTTTCAAAGGGGAAAAAGCAGACGAGCCAGGGGCAGAGGGCAACACCGAGGATCTTACAGGGGCCGCCAATGGCAACCTCCAAATCAAAGAAGTGGCGCAGACAGTTCAGCTGCACCACTGAGACAATCACAATGACTTCACTTTCGTACCGCCTACAAAGGCTCAAAGAGAAGCACCTTTGGGCGGAAAATTAGCTTTATTCCTCACAAAACTGGCATATCTTAACCAAAGACAATTGGATTCTGGATTTGATAAACAAAGGCTACAGATTCCACTTCCACACATTACCAATAAGACAAGGCATGCCAAACCTGCCACATCATCAAAGGGCAGAGGCACTCTCTCAAATTTCCAAGCTATTGAGTATAAAAGCAATAGAAAGAGTTCCTCCTCAGGAGCAAGGCCAGGGATTTTATTCAAGACTGTTCCTTGTTCCAAGAAAAGAAAACAAATGGAGGCCCATACTGGACTTGTCAAATCTAAACACTTTCCTCATTGTGCCAAAGTTCAAAATGCTGACGTTGCAGCAGCTTCTTCCCATGCTGGGCAAGGGGTCTTGGCTGGTCACTCTGGACCTCAAGGAGGCATACCTGCATGTCCCAATCAGACAAAGCTGCAGAAGATACCTCAGATTTCTTGCAGGAACAGAGCATTATCAATTCTCAGCATTGCCGTTTGGCTTGTCTACTGCGCCCAGAGTGTTCACGAAATGCCTGGCATCAGTAGTGGCACACTGCAGACAGCAGGGGATTCAAATATACCCCTACTTGGACGACTGCCTCATACAAGCAGACAACAAACAAACCTTAAAAGGAAATTTGGACTATGTCATGCATCTACTGCAGGCCTTGGGATACACACTCAGCATTCAAAAGTCAAAATTACTACCATCCCAACAGATTACATTCCTAGGAGCCAAACTGGACACGGAAACACAAATGGCCTACCTCACAGAGGAAAAACAGCAACATTTACCAGAATACTTCAAAGGCCTAGCAAGGCTTACCCAGCTGACTGCAAGGAAAATCCTGCAGGCCCTGGGCTTCATGGCATCTTGCATTCTTCTGATACCTTTGGCAAGACTTCATATGAGAAAGCTGCAATGGTATTTAAAAAACTTATGGTCTCAACGCAGCAACAGCCTAGATGACATAATCCCACTTATTCCATGCCTGCAGAAGGAATTTCTATGGTGGGCTCAAGCCAGTCAACTAAACAAAGGCATGTCTTTCAACAGACCTCAAGCAGGCCAAATGATCACAACAGATGCCTCAGACCATGGATGGGGGGCGCACATGGAGGGCAGATGCATTCAAGGTCTATGGACACCAAAGGAAAGACATCTGCACATAAACCAAAAGGAGATGTTGGCAGTGATACATGCCATCGAGACTTTCGAAAAATCACTGCAAGAAGGACATTTGCTAATAAGGACAAACAACACCACTGTCATGTGGTACATAAACAAGCAGGGAGGCACTCATTCTTATCCCCTCTGCAGACTGACAATGCTTCTCTGGGAGAAATCCCTGAGCCTGAAGATACACTTACAATCCCAGTTTGTACCAGGCAATGACAATGTACTGGCGGACAATCTGAGCAGAAACTTCATGGATCCACACGAATGGATGTTGCACCCTCACATTTTCTCTCAACTGACAAGGACATGGGGAATACCGGACGTAGATCTTTTTGCTTCCCACCTAAATCATCACCTGGAAAAGTTCTGCACAAGGACTCATCACCCTCTAGCTTGGAAAATGGATGCTCTCTCTCCTTCAGCTGGAATTCTCTAAAAATTTATGCATTCCCCCCTCTGCCTCTGCTGACCAAGGTGATACTAAAAATAAAGGCAGAACAACCAACAGGCATCTTGATAGCGCCAGACTGGCCAAGGCAACATTGGTACCCACTGCTATTGACCATAACTCGGACCAAACCATGGCCTCTGACCCTATGGCCCCTGCTCCTAACGCAACACAATTACAGGACTGTACATCAAGACCTGAAAACTTTGCATCTGACAGCCTGGAGACTTCCATGACTTCAACACCAAACTCTCTCTCCAAATCTGTTCAAGAGATCTTGCTGGAAGCACGCAGACCTTCCACCAGAAAAACCTATTCAGCCAAGTGGAAAAGATTCGGCATCTGGAATGCCAAAAAGGGTCAGGACACAGAACTACTGAGTATTCCTCAGATACTGGAATACTTGGCAGAACTGTTTCATACTGGGCTATCATACTCCTCAATAAAGATTCATGCCTCAGCAATCTCAGCAAAATACAACTGTGACCCTCCAGTGTTTTCGCATCCTCTGCTAAGACAGTTTTTAAGAGGAATAAAGAATATCAAACCTCCCAGAAAACAGCCAGTACCTGCATGGGACCTCAACTACGTGTTGGAAAAACTAACTCTTCCTCCCTTTGAGCCAGCAGCATCCTCAGAAATGCAATTTCTTTCATGGAAGACTGCCTTCTTATTGGCAGTCACTTCTGCAAGAAGAGTTTCGGAGATACAGGCACTCATGGCAGTGCCCCCCTTCCTCATTTTTCATCAAGACAGAGTCTCTCTAAGAACAAACCCTACATTCATGCCAAAAGTTATTTCCAGGGTGTCTCTAAATCAAGCTATTCATCTGCCTACATTCTTCCCCAATCCTCAAAATAGGGGGGAAAAACTACTGCATACTTTGGACATACACAGACAACTACGCTACTACTTGGACAGAACTAAGGCCACCAGAAAGTCTGACCAGCTGTTTGTAGCTTATGCTGCTGGAGTACAGGGAAAGGCAATCTCCAAACAAACAATTTCAAAATGGATTGGACATTGCATCAGATTTAGCTATTCTTTTAATGGAAAAGGTGTGCCAGCCAATATTAGGCCACACTCCACCAGAGCTATAGCCAATTCCACAGCTTTCCTAAGAGGAGTGGCAACAAAGGACATTTTAGAGGCTGCTACATGGAGCTCCGTGCATACATTTACCAAGCACTACCACCTGCCATTATACTCCAGATCCCAAGCAGGCTTTGCTTCGGCAGTCCTGCAGGGGATTATAGCTACACCATCCTTATCATAAGTTCCTTCCACCCCAGCTTGGCTATGGTATTCAACCCATATGTTATGACTGTAGTTGCATTCTTGAAGGACATAGTACAGTTTTGTACCTACCATAAATGTAGATGTCCGATAGATATGCAACTGCAGTCGGATTTTCCCACCCTCCTACCCCTCTGTATCCTTCCTTTTGGGTCACTACCCCTCTTCCCTTAAGCTGGGGGTATCTCCTATGGTGTATCTGTTTATTACTGTTGTGCATGCTTGGGATTATTTTTTATCCATTACAAAATTTAGCCTTCCTAAGTGGGCACCTGACATCTGGGGCAAGAAACACTGAAGAAAATGGCGTCGGCCGATGCCTTTGTACTCCAGCCATTGTGACGTCGGAGAGGAGGCGACACCAGCCGACGCCGGACCCAGACTTTGGAATTCGGCCGACTGAGGGCTGCCTGAGGCAGGACAACCCATATGTTATGACTGCAGTTGCATATCTATCGGACATCTACATTTATGGTAGGTACAAAACTGTACTTTCTGTGAGATTCCCCTTATTCTGCAATACTTTAACCTTTGCCATCCCCTCTAAATAATTCCTATCACTTCCTTATCATATCTCATTTTCTGTTATTTTTATCCTTTTTTAAACTCCACTTTCGTTTTATCCCACTCACGAGCTATAACTTCTGAAGAAATGTGTCTTTTCTAATAACTGTTCAATGGTTTCTACTACTTTTTCTTTAAATTCCTGTCTTTTCAACAGGTAGACGAGGGAAGCACCAGTGTCTCATTTTTACTTCATTACCTTGCATTTTTATTGTAGTTGGTATTGACACATGATTTGAAATAGTTATTGAATACGCGTTGAAACTTTCAGTTAAATCCACATGTTCCTGTGAAATATAATTTCTCTCTTGTGTAGCCCAGTTATTGTACTTAGGGGAATAATATGTAAATTCTCTCCAAGTTCCTTCTACTGAATTCATGTCTTCCATGCCAAATATTTTCATAAATTGTTTCAGAAGTCTACTCTGTTTTGTTATATTTTTTCCTTCTAGGTTCCCAAGATACATCCTCACTGTTCCAAATCAAATTCCATTTCCCACATATAAGCAGCATTCCTTTTAAAAGTTGGTTGTTTGTCCCAAAATGTTCTTAAGCTCTATAATAGCTGTTTTAGGTGGACTATAGATACATGCCAGCACATTTACTCCTCTCTTGCCCGTAGTCCCTTACTACCATCATCTTTTTTCCTCTTCTCTCACTGTTTGTGCTCCACTATCAATTAGTAAAGTACTCCCTTTTTCCCTGATATTCTGCTGAATATCCACCCTGAAATCCTTTCTTTATCAAATTCACATACTTCTTTCCATCTGTGTCTCTTGTAGCATTGCTATTTGCACACTGCATTTCTTAATATAATTCAGTACTCTTACTTTTTTTTTGTCTATACCTGTGATGTCATTCACATTCCAAAATAATGTGAATAGTGTAGCCATTACTAGAAAAAGTTATTATTCCCATGTATTATATATTTAAGCTTTTTTAAATGTCTCTTTCCAGCTTTTTTGTTGCATGCACCCACTAACATTTGGCAGGTTGATCTTTTATACAGATATTTGTTGTCATCTTCATTTGAACCTGTGCCACATTTTACAATGCTTTTTGTTTTAATGAACTCCCTCAAAAAAAAAAAAAAGAAAGAAAAGGAAACATACCCAGAGAACCTTCACAACCTAGTAAATAAAAACAAACATGCAAATCTAAGTACATCTTCAAATAATGACGTTTAACCATCCTGAGAGGAACAATTGTCCCAAATCAACAGCTGTTCCCACAGTCATTACTTAACCTAAAATTAAGGTTATCCATACTAAGGTGCATGTTACATCCTGTGCTCCTACTTACACTAATTGCTTTCTGTTCTTCTCTTTATACCCCTTCCAGATGTGAAAAATAGCATATATGCTTTAAGAAACGATGAACTTTTAGCATTAAGAAAAAGTGTTCTGTCTATCCTTAAGTAAAACTAAATTCTCCACTGTTCTGATAAATGCATTCACATATTTATGTAGCAGGAAGGCTTCTGTCTCTTATTCACTTTCAGTAATTTTAAACTTTTATTTTTTTACTTCACTCCTTGCCCTTCTACCTGTTAATTTTATGATTCCCTCAGCAAACAATGTGCAGAACTCTCAAGTTTTAGTTGCCGCACCTGTAGTCAGCTTGTCTCCATGGAAACATAAGAACAGAATGTACATCTGCTCTCACCTGCAGACATCTCAACTTACACTGAAGATTTATTTGCTAAAGGAAATTTTTTCATTATATTCACAGTCTTCTCTTATTTTTAAAGCCCACATGCTTACACAAAAGGGCATTAATCTAAACATTCACCTATGCAAAATTAAGAGATAACATCTCAACACTGCATATGTTAGAATCGGTGTACTTTTGCACCCCATCCCCTTCCCAACAGCCCAAGATTGCATCAGATTAACATGAACATGCTTTTGTCTAGCCTTTCTTCTTTTTACATTGTAATGTTTACATTTCTTAAAACTAAAGATAAAATACTTGTTTACTTCAGTATCTTTATTACGTACAACAATCTCTGAAAATGCTTTACTTATATAACATGCAGTTTGTATGTTGAAATGTTACATAAAAATATTAAGAATATAAATTGTTTTACTTAGTTACTTTAGTATGCCATGGTGGTATGGCGGTAGCGTTGTTACCTCACAGCAAGAGGTTCTCCCATTCGATTCTTGGCTTGGCTTTGGAGTGCCTTCTGTGTGGAGTCTGCATGTCCTCCCCACGGTTGGGTAGCGTTCGAAAGACATGCGTGTGTAAATGGGCGTGCCTTCATTGAAGGTTGGGCGTTGAGCTGGCACTCGGCGTTTCGTAAAAATCTACTGCCAATCATTAGCAGACCGGAGTTCCTCTGTGGCGACCCCTTACAGGGAAAAAGCCGGAAAAAAAACTTTTTCCCTTTTAGTGTCCTTCTAAACATTAATGTCATGAAGTGGGATATATACCTTTCAGTCCCCCACAAGTTTAAAAAGTCAGCAAAAGTCCAATCTTTCTCAGCCACTTTTTCATGTAAAGTCATATTTCACAAATGTGATTGATACTTTATAACCTGACATTTGTTCACTGATTTTGGTGTTGCTGGTTATATTTCTGTTTAGCTCCATCTCTCAACCTCAGACTTCGGTTCATGTCCAGGTTATTCCTGATTCTTCTATTCAACTTTTGTGTTTTTTTCTGTCTCTCAATTATTTTCCTTTGGGAAATTGGAAAATGTTTCACTGGAAAAGTGTCTTTATGAGCTTTGTTATCAGAAGAATGAGAAGCAGAGTCACCTTCTTTTTGATGGCTCACTTTTTGTTGGACAGACTTTTGTATTTCACCTTAGCCAGTTCTGCATCAAAAATGACTTTGATATTTCAGTAAAAAATATTCTGAAGACAGCTGGAATCTCACATCTGCATCTTGACATTTCCTGATTGCTGGAATAAGTTTGCTTCTCTTCTGACTGGTGTACAGTGAATAATCATTTTACACAAACACTGTGCTGTCTCCAGTTTTTAATACTTTGCTCTTCTGCCACAGTTTTGTCAGGATCAACTTAGGCTGGAGAGTTTTGGTCTTTTTTCTGTTAGTTATAGGTTTTTGCAGGGCAAGTTGTGTTTAGCAGGTTTTATGGAATGAAGAGCTTCACCTGTTCTTAAATATTGAGTTATTGGACTCAAGTAAAATTACTAGAGAAGTTAGTTGAATATATAGTGTTGGTAAATGTAGAACGGTAACTAGACATAGATCTTTATCGCTCTCAGTGGTGTGTTTGTGAACAAGGCTCCCACAGTTCATTCATCAATCCAGTTCCCTAGAGCTTTAAAAAAAAAACAACAACTGGATACTTGGGCAGGTTCTAAAGCTTTTATATTTGTAATAGAGTCTGCATTCTAATTGGCTATGATCTCTACAAGAAGATTATCTGAGTTGCAAGTTCTTATGATGGTCAACCTTGTCTCATTTTGCATGAAGTTAAGATTTTCTTGCAAACTAATCTTTCATTTTTTTCTACCCACCACAACCAGGCAATTACATGCAAGGTCAAGACTCATTCTAACGGGGCTTTGGCTTTTTCTGTGGCTTTTTGGAAAGAGTTGGATTGTAGACATATTGTAGAAGAAGCAACTCGGTCTTCTGTGCACATTCTTACAAAGCCCTATAAACCAGATATCTTCTCCAGGTCCAGGATAAGCTTTGCTATGCGTTCTTCAGAGGCTGTTGAACTCTCATCCTTCCTCCTTTCAGTCAGACTAACATATGGTGATCTACCCATATAGCTAAGGCTACTGCAGCAGTGATCTTAATAAAGAACATAGTGCAGTAGTGTAAGTAAAATTACCATATCAGTAGATGTTTGAATGATCATGCTGGTGTAGCCACACCCCCACTCAATCCCCCTTAGTTTTATTTAGTATTGCTGCCATGATTAGGGGAGATATTTATTTACTTATTTATTTTCATTTGTCCTTGTCCAGGCTTTAACCTCCCTATCACTGTTGGCATTGGAACTCTCTGAAGGGCTTGGCACCCATACCTGTCTATTCAGCTTAGCTTAAGCTGACATACTTTAGATGTGTGGAAGGTGCTGTGAAGTTTTGGAAGCTGGCCAGCTGTTATACTGTTAGCAAGATATAACCCATATAGTGAAGGTTACTTCAGCAGTTATCTTTCAAACATCTACTGTTATGGTGCATTTCTCCCTTCTACTGAGCCTAATTAGGGAGAAGCCTCTTGTGCTGCCTCTGTATGTAGACTGTCTGTCTCAGAGCAATGGGTTGGTCATAATACCAGTCTGAGGACCTTGAGATTGTCAGGATGGTTAATGTAGTGCTCATCCCTACCAGGCATATGTTGCTCATATTGAGGGAGGCCAGAAAAACCCAGCACTAGGACGCTGTATATAGCTAAGGAGAAAAAGGTTCTTCCACTAGCGCATTAACTGAGGAAACCAACCAAGTCAAGCACAGTTATGTGTTGCTGATTTATCTGTCAGACCTTTTCAAAGCGGGCTTATTTTATCCATCTGTCATGGTGCTTGCCTCAGCCATATCAGTTTGTCTGCCAATATGCATGCCTGCCTTCTCACAGCTGCCTGTGAAGAAATTACTCAAGGGTTCCTCCATTTAAAACCTTCCAGAAAAGAATTAGCCCCACCATGGGACCTTAGTTTTCTACTGGAAAAGTTAACTATGCTGCCCTTTAAACCAGCTGCTTCAGGCCTATCAAGATGCTCTCCTAGAAAACTCTGCTGGCAACATTAAACTTGGCTAGCTATATTTGTGAACTGCAGGCTCTCGTGTACAGAGTTGTTCTCAATATTTCATAAGGTTAGTGTTAGTTTATGCACTTATCCTGTCTTCATGTCGAAGAAGTTGAATGAACTCTCCTTAAACCAGACCATTTAAATGTTAGTTTTCTTTCCCCACATTACAAAACATTACAAAACGAAGGGGAAGGGTGTTAACATTTTCTATAAGGACACAGGAAGCTTAGATTTTACTTGGATAGAAGTATAATAAGCAGAAAGCCAGAGCAACTGTTTGCTGCATTTGCAAAGAGAAAGGAAGGAAGGTCAGTCAGCAAACAGACTATTATGAAGTGAGTTGCAGATTGCATTGCCTTTTGTTACCCCTGTCCAAGAAAACAAATCCCTGTCTCTGTCAGGTCTCACTCTACTACAGCCACAAGTATCATCATATCTTTTCTGAGGGGGCATCTCAGCCCAGGCCATTATAAAAGCAGCAACTTGGTCATCTGTCCACATCTTTGCAAAGCATTACAGTTTAGAAGCAATATTCAGGACCAGGATGGGGTTTGCATCCACCATCTTGCATAGTTTAGTGTTCCTTGCTTGTGTAGTACATTAACTGCTAATAACTGGGTATCTCTAAGAGTCATCTCAAGAAACAGTGATGCAACAGTGAACTACAGAAGAACATAGTACAGTTGTGCTAGAAACTGAACATATTTGTATATGTTCAGGTAGCTTGACTTTTGTAGTACAAGTTCTCTCCTTCCATCCTTTCTCTCTCAACCAATGTCCTTAGTTTGGAGTTTGTACCCTGTTCACTTTCTCTCCTAGATGCCCTTATTATGCCCAGACTTGGCTAGCACTATGCAAGTCATAACTTCCAGTCTGGAGAAAGAAAGACCCAAAAATGGTGTGGGGTGACTACCATTGATAACACTGATGTCCTGACATTAGAAGGGGAGAGAGTCTGTCGGGCCAGTTAGGGGGAAGGTGAGAGCTGTGGTATTTGGGTTGGCCTTTGAGTTCCTGCAGGGAGGAATCCTAAGAATCTATATTGCAATAGTGCAACTACTTGAATATCTACAGTTATGCTAAGTCCCTAACACAACTATAATTTTTGCTCCTGCAACTAGGATATGTTCAGCAAGCGAAAGAGAGTATGAATCCTTGGGGAATTTCTGTACTTATTTCAGTTGTGTCAATGCCTGTGAATGTAGTGTATCGTTTGTCAATACCTTGCATGTTTATGCTTAATTTTACTGATCATTCAAGTTGTTTTTTCCCCTTGTTTTTATCTTCCTCTGTGAAATCAACAGTTTCTGACTTTTTCTGGCTTTGCTTAATTAGGAACTCTTGACTGAAGTTCTAGCTTACTTTTTTGTTAACTTCGATTATCCCCCATAGTTTTCTGTTTTTCTAATTTATGTATAGAGTACCTGTTTCGGTATGTTTTACAGAAATTTATAACATACCCAATAAAAATATCTGTCTGCCCTCTGTCTGTAGTGTACATTTGGTCTTCCTGCATAAACTAAACTGTTGGGCTTTCACCAGAAGACTCAATAGCTTAGCCTCACCTAGAAATTTGTACCAAACAATCTACTATCTAGTATTAATGCTCTACATATATTATATTGCAGCTGTGTATTAACCTAATGAAAGTTCTTAACATTATCATTGCTACTTATTAATACTGAAATGCAACTTTTTTGGAATATAATGATTGCTAGGATTGATCTCTTGTCTGTCTTTTCCCTTTATATACTAATTTTTGTATCTTGTATGTGATGTTTAACATTTGTTGTTTTGCATTGCATTGTATTGTATGGTGTTGCATCTTATAAGATTTGTTAACTGTGGAGCTTTTCCTCTCTGGCCTCCAATGAAAAGGGGCCTGCTGTGACTAGTCAGAGTTTCCTGGTAAACAAATGGTAATTATTAAGTAAAAAAAAGTATGTTATCAGGAAAAACTGCTTTAACACAGCATTGAAAGCAGACCCTATAATTTGTATAGTACATACAGCACAGTATTACTGGTATAATGTTTGGCATAGCAGTAGGTATTGAATGAGTAACCAGCTAATACTCATTTAACTTTTAGTAAAAAGAGAGACAGAATCCCTTATGTCTGATTAAATGGGCAACTGAATGCCGTATCTATCCATATGTTCTTCGTGTTTCACTGTTACAGTCATTACATTTGGGTTATCTGCTTGCAGGTAGTCCTCAGTCAGCCTGATTAACAAAGTCTTGGGTCCTGCGTCGGTTGCTGTTCCTTCTTCCATCAGGTTGTCAGGGGTATAAAACATGCAGCCGATGCCATTACATCAGTCTTTCTTGCCGTGCAGTGCTCGAAGCAGAAGCAGTTTGCAAGTGCCGGTCGGCTGACTCCTTAAATTTTCATTTTCGAGTTTCAGAACCGAAGTCTTCAACTAAAGCTAAGTACCCCATTGGGAAAACTTTTTCTTGCTCCTTACCGATGTCAGTAAAAGTTAATAATTGCATTACTTGTGGAAAGCAAATACCTCATAAAGATTTTCATTCGTACTGTATTTCTTGCCTAGGCCCTGACCACGGCATACCTTGCTGTCAGTTTTGTGCTTTATTTAATCAGCACACTATCCATCGTCGGTATATTTTCACCTCTAAATATTTTGGTTCTTGGTTTAATTATCCAGAAATGTTGTCGGTTAGCCATCCGACAACCGGGATTAAAAAAAAAAAAAACGCAAAGATAAAGACCGAGACAGGCCGCCGAGGTCCAAAACTGGCGTCAACATTTCTCCTAAGCCAGTCGCCAGTTCGCTGGTACTCAGTGAGGCACTTTCGCAGCCCCTGATACCCGCTACTTCTGATTTGCAGGCCTCTACTGAGACCCATTTGGAGTCCGGTATGCCGTGAGATGCTTCAACTATGTAACCCGTGGATGTCTCTACCTTGGATGGGTCCGGAGCCACTGTGCAGGCACTGGCTTCTGAGGGTATATTCAGGCCTATGGACTTGCATATTAAACCAACGCCTCCTCCTTTACTTAGGCCTAAATCTCGATCCATGTCTAAAAAACCGACGCCCAAGCCACACGCTTAGGCCTCTAGGCCTAAAAAAGCAAATGATAAGAATGGCTGAAGATCTCATAACTCTAATCAGGGGTAGCCTTCCCTCCTGAGGATTTTTATTTTAGGGAAACCTTACATACTCTAAGGGAGTATTTCCACTGGGAAAGCCAGGATTTTTCTGATTCAAAAAAGAGGCTTAGAGATTTCATTCTCCTACCTCAGCATAGGCCTTTAGCTATTCCTCCTGTACTAGACATTGTTGATGCTTTTTCGAAATCTAGTTTGGCCCCTGATTCCCTGCCTCCTGCTCCCAGAAAACCTGACAGATACTACAGGGTCCCTGAGTCCCACAAGTTCCTTTTCAAAAATCCTATTGCAGATCCAGAGACTATGTCACAAGGGCTCAAGGGCATTAAGGCTTCCACTGCTAAAATCCTACCCCTTCTGATAGAGACTCCAGGGCGCTGGGTAGATGGGGTAAGAAGGTTTACACTTCTGCAACCTTGGCCATTAGGGCTTTAAAGTGCCAGTTTCATATGTTAAAGTATCAGCAACATGTTATTGGACTACCTAAACAAAAAATGATGTTGATTCCTGACTGTGTGGAAAATAAAGAATGACAGGATTTAATACATTCTGCTGAAAAAGTTGGAAAACATACTTTGCAATGTGGTTTTGATTCATTAGAGGCTTCTTTCAGGGCTGCTGTTACTGGGTCTGTGCTCAGAAGGCATGCTTGGCTTAAGGAGCAATCTTTGCCTGATCATGTTAAAGCTAAATTGTTGAATGCTCCTTTAAATCAGGACCTCTAAATCTATGCAAACTGCTAAAGAATTTTTTACAAGTTCAACCTCCTAGATTTAGTAGGCACTGGCCCTCTAAGAATTGGTCCTTTCCAGCCCCTTCCAGGTCCTCTCAAGCCAAAGCCAGACACAGCAAAAACCCCAGGTTTCAGTCCCAGGGGACACACAGAACTAAGCAGTGGGGGGCTCCACTTCCAAATCTGGGAATAATAAGACTCCCCCCTATAGTAAACTGTCTCAATGACTTCCTTTTAAAATTTCCAAGCACATATCAACTGACTGCCCCTTTGGGGGGAAAGATTGCTCTTCATGCAAAAAATTGGGAACTCATTACCCAGGACAGATGGGTTTTAAATATAGTGTCCCAGGGATACAGATTTCACTTCCACATGTTGCCAACACGAAGTGTCTGGCTGAACCTACCCCCAAATCAGTGGGCAGAGGCCCAAAAAAAGTATTTTCTCTCTTAAGCATGGGGGCTGTTCAGCTGGTACCAGAAGAGGAAAAGGGACAAGATTTCTATTCGAGACTTTTCCTGGTACCCAGAAAAGACAATTCATGGCATCCTCTCCTGGACCTGTCTACTCTAAACACCTTTTTGGAGATTCCAAAATTCAAGATGCTGACTCTTCACCAATTACTTCCTATGCTAGGCAAAGATGCCTGGTTGGCAACACTAGATTTAAAAGAAGCATACCTGCACATCATAATCTGGAAATCTTGCAAAAGATATCTACGCTTCAAAGCAGGCTACACGCCAGTTCTCTGCACTGCCCTTTGGCTTATCTACTGCACCCAGGGTATTCACAAAGTGCCTAGCTCCAGTTATTGCATTTTGCAGGCAAAGAAATATTCAAATGTACCCATACCTGGACGATTGTCTAATTCAGGCAGAAAGCCAGGACATAATTTTGAATCATCTGGCCTTTGTAAAAAGGGTTCTAACTTGTCTGGGGTACACCATAAATGAAAATAAATCACACCTGGTACCCTGTCAACAAATTATATTCCTGGGGGCAAGCTTGAATACAACTTCCCAGATGGCTTACCTCATGCCAGAGAAACAAATTAATTTGACAACCTACTTAAAACAAGTGGCCACAAAAACCCTGCTATCTACAAGACAAATACTGCAAGCCTTGGGGTTCATGGCCTCCTGCATTCTTCTAATTCCATATGCAAGACTGCATGTGAGGAAACTACAGTGGTATCTAAAAAGCCTATGATGTTAACATTCTCAAGACCTAGAAGGGACTACCTTTCACACCACCCCCTGCCGCCCAAACCCTAACAACAAGACGCATCAGACTATGCATGGGGGTTCACCTGGCATGGAAGTGTATTCAGGGCAAATTGAACCCAAGACAAATGCACCTGCATATCAATCAAAAAGAAATGTTAGCTGTACAGAATGCTGTGACAGCCTTCAAGGACCACATCCTTCCAGGACAACTAATCGTAAACACGGACAACACCACTGTTATGTGGTACATAAACAAGCAGGGGTTACACATTCTTACCCCCTCTGCAGATTAGCCATGGCATTGTGGAACACAGCCTTGAGCTACCAAGTGCACCTACAAGCTCAATTCCTGCCGGGAAAATTAAATACACTGGCAGACGGACTAAGCAGAAACCTCATGGACCCACACGAGTGGAAACTGGAACCAAGGATTTTCAACATGTTGACAAGCAAATGAGGGAGCCCAGATATACACCTGTTTGCCTCTCCCCAGAACTACCAATTGGACAAATTTTGCACAAGGACTCCACAAACACAAGCCTGAAAAGTGGATGCTCTGTCCTTCAGCTGGAAAAAACTATCAGTATATGCCTTCCCCCCTCTGCCTCTGCTCTCCAAAGTACTACTAAAAATCAAACAGGACAAACCAAGGATGATTTTGATTGCTCCAGACTGGCCGTGCCAACACTGGTATCCCCTCCTGCGCAGTGTCATGGTTATCTCCATGGCACCTGCCTCAGACCGGATTCTGCACCCTCAGCTTCTAACACTGAACCTTGCAGCCTGGCTAATTACGTAATCTCTCCTTTACCATCACTCAGTGATGGATATCATTTTAGAGGCAAGGAGGCCTAGTACTAGAAAATCTTATGCTGAAAAATAGAAAAGATTCTGTGCCTGGAACCAGTCTCAAAGGATGAGCACAGCAGCACCCAATTTACCTCAGATTTTACAATACTTAACTGAGATGCTTCATAAGGGCCTGTCTTTTTCCTCCATTAAAATCCACGCCTCAGCCATTGCAGCTCATTATAACACAGAACCTCCCCTCTTCTCTCATCCACTGCTCAAGCAGTTCCTCAGAGGGGCCAAAAATTTGAGACCACCCAGGAGAGCTCCAACCCCAGCCTGGGACCTTAACTTTGTCTTGGAGAAACTCACTCTACTTCCTATCTACTGGAGACTTAACATTTCTTTCTTAGAAAACAGCTTTCCTTTTAGCAATCACTTCAGCTAGAAGGGTATCTGAATTATAGGCCCTTATGGCAGTGGAGCCTTTAATCATCTTTCATGCGGACAGGGTGTCCCTCAGAACCAATCCGTCCTTCATGCCCAAGGTGGTATCCAGTGTGGCTCTTAATCAGTCCATTCATTTGCCAACCTTCTTTCCCAATACACAGGATAAAGGGGAACGGATACTGCATTCCTTAGATGTGCACAGACAACTTAATTTCTATTTGGACAGGACTAAACCTCAAAGAAAGAAAATCTGAACAACTTCTGGTGGCATTTGCTGCAGGGGCAGAAGGGAAGGCTATTTCAAAGCAAACCATTTCTAAATGGATAAGCCATTGCATTAATTTCTGCTATAAGCACCATGGAAAACCTATCCCCCAGGGGATCAGACCTCACTCCACCAGGGCTGCATCTACCTCTACAGCCTTTCTCAGAGGCGTCCCTACCAGGGACATCCTAGAAACTGCTACCTGGAGTTCTGTACATACTTTCACCAAGCATTATTATTTGCCAATTTTCTCTAAATCTAGAGCTGGCTTTGTCACTGCAGTCTTGCAGGGTCTTATAGGTGGCCCTAATGCTATCTAAATTTCTCCTTCCAGTCATTACTTTTGGAATCTACCCAAATGTAATGACTGTAACAGTGAAACACGAAGAACATACAGTTGTGTACACTTACTATAAATGTAGATATTCAAGTGTATTCACTGTTGCAGTCCTGGTTACCCTCCCTCCAGCCCCCTAACTTCTTTTGGTTATACCTCTACTTTCCTTTACTATGCTTAAAAGCCTTTTTGGTGTATTTGCTTTTTTATTGGAGGTATATCCTTGTACTTTTATATTTAATTCCTTTCCATTAGGGGGGCACCTGACATCTGGGGCAAGAAAAACTGATGTAATGACGTCGGCTGCATGTTTTATACCCCTGACGACCTGACGTCATGGAAGAAGGGACAGCAACCGACACAGGACACAAGACTTTGTTAATTAGGCCGACTGAGGGCTACCTGCAAGCAGATAACCCAAATGTAATGACTGCAACAGTGAATACACTCGAACATCTACATTTATGGTAAGTGTACACAACTGTACTTTTCTGCGAAACCTTTATATTCATACATAGTGGTAGATGTTCCTTTAATTTAATTTAACTTGAAAACTAGCAAAGCTTTTTGAGTATGGATTTCAGGAGGCAGCTGATTCTGACAAGCCAAGAGAGATTCTGAAGAAAGCTTTCTTTGATACCAAAAGCAGACCTTATGAGAATGAGTGCCCTTGATCTTGAGATCTGAGTAGGCGCTTACACAGTCTTTAATGATTTATTTGGTGAATAGAAGACAGCGGTCCAAATTAAGTAAATTGCAAACTAGGCTAAAAAGATGGAGTAACAGGTAACCAGCTGAATTTTTGTAAAAAGGTGTTTTTCTTCCCTGTTGTTTTTTACAGGATAATATGGTATATCTTGTTTACAGTTGTTGGCAGCATATTGATGTTATGAGAAAAGTGCATCAGCGCAACTGAATGGCATACTCAAGCTTGGGAAATAATCAAGTTAACCTCTGTAATGTTTCTGCATTGAGGTGTGAATGGATTTGTTGCCTTGTAGCACAGCCTAAATTTATTAAAAATATGTGTTGTGGTAATCTCCGTATGATAGTTGAAAGACTGATTGAACTAGACACATTGTTGTCTGTATTGTGGTACATGATCAGTAGGGATATAAAGTTGTTCATATATGTAGACGGGACTGGCATCAGGGTCTTCAAAGATTAAGGGAGTTCCTGTGGATGCCATGGTTGTAGAAGCAGCTAGCTGAACAAAGTTCTTCTGTTCATCCTTCTAATAGAGAATCCAGAGCGATGGCCAGGTTTGTAAAGCATGTTTATGCCTCGGTGACCTTTGCTGTACTGTTGCTCAACTACTTGGCACTTTTAACCAGATTGTAAAGAGACTTGAGTCTAGTCCTGGGTCCATTTCGGTGGAGGAACTTAAACAGTTTTCTACATAGCTGGCCACCCTTCAGTCGATTTCTAATGTGTCTATGAGGTTAATCTCACATGCTGCAGAAGGCTCCTTATGGGCGGCAGGTTCAGGGATGGCCATCAGGGGACATGCCTGGATGAGCTTGTGTGATTTTGCAAAGCACTTTGTCTTCTTTCAAAAATGCTCCCTTTGTTGGATCTTTTTTATTTGGGCCCACAGTAAAGGGAACACTCTCCCATAGAAAGCAAGATGGAAAGACTTTGTCTGCTGTGGGAATCAATTTTTCTACCCTGCAGAGATCCTTCTCTAGGAATCAGCTTGGAAGTAAAAAGATGTGGTTCCACAAATCACAAGGGCCTTTTTAGGACTCATGAGGGGAAACTTCTCACAGAGGTGGGGGGGGGTTCCAATGAAAGATGCATCCCTCGTTTCAGAGGAGGCCTGCAAAACTAAGGGTTTTGAAATTCCGTTTCAGATAAACCCTTTTGTTGTTCCTGAAGGGTTGCCTGATTCCTGTTTTCTGGAGGCAGTCAGGGAGCTCTTGTATCTGCACCCGGGAGCCTGGGCTTCTATCACAAAAGACACTTGTGTGCAAAAAATTATATCTAGAGGATATTTCATTCCTTTTTTACAAACCCGACCATCCAGATGGAAAAATCTCCCCGATATTTCACCCAGTCAGTGAGAGTTAGCAGCCCTAGAAATTCAAAAGCTGCTAGACAAAAGAGTCATCCAAGAGGTCCCACCAGACCAATGAGGATTCTAAACTTACTCAAGGTTCTTTGTAGTGCCAAAATAAACAGGGGATCTGAGGCCTATTCTTGTTCTCAGGAGTTTAAATCAGTTTGTAAAGAACTCCAAGTTTCGGATGGTCATGCTTCAGTTCATTCTACCTCATCTAAAGAAGGATGACTGGATGTGCTTTGTAGATCTCCAGGATATGTAATATCACATCAAAATGAACAGATACTTCTGGAGATATCTGTGCTTTTGGTTGGGGATCAGTAATTACCAATTCAGAGACCTGCCCGTTGGTCTCATCACAGCCCCCAGGATATTCACCAAATGCATGGTAGTGGTAGCAGCACATCACTGACTGCTCAGATTCATTGTGTTTCCTTACCAAGATGACTGGCTGCTTACTTCCCTAACCAGGCACCTCCTCAAAAAGGTTAGGAATTACTTACTCCAGTTGTATCAGTCTATAGGGATCACAATCAATTATTCCTTGTCCCAACTTCAGCCATTTAAAATCTTGGAGTTTATAGGAGCTCACCTGGACACAGATAGTCAGTTGGCCTTTTTTTTCCAACAAACAGAGTAAGTCCTTAACATTGCATATCAGGGAAATACTTTCACACCCTTCTCCCTCAGCAAAGCAGGTTATTCAGGCCTTACAATCAATGACTGCGGCGATTATATTACTACCAAGTGCTAGTTTCCACATGCGTATTCTTCAGTGGATTCTAGTGGTTCAGTGGTCAATTCTTTAACGGCCTCTGACTGATTGTATAAAACTTGTTCAGGTTTGCAGGAACTCCCTTTTTTGGTAGCTCCAGTCCAATGAAGTTTGTAAAGGTCATCCCTTTGTACTCCCACCCCAGTAGCCTTGGTGATCATGGGAGCCTCCCAGTTGGGGGGGCTTATCTTGGGACAGACTGTTCAAGGCACGTGGTCCCCAGAAGAAACCAATTTGCATATCAATGTCCTGGAGATGAAATCACTTCTCCTAGCATTGCAGGCCTTTCAGAACTCTCTTCCTGGAGGGACAGTTGCTGTCCAAATGGACAACACGTTGGTAGTTTGGTACATCAACAAACAGGGGAGAACCTGGTCCTACCTCCTTTGTTAGAAGAAATGAGAGTGTGGCAGTGGTCAGTCTTCTCTAGCTGCTTTCTTCTAGTAATGCACATACTGGGGAAATCCAACTTGCTATCAGACAAACTCAGCAGGACTATTCTGATGCCTTACGAGTCATCTCTCAGTCAAGCAGTGGTGGAGAGAATCTTCCATCAATGGAGTCAACCTTGCTGTGATATCTTTGCCATTCCCCTCAACAACTAGTGCAGCAGATTCTTTGCCCTAATCCTTCCTCAGGAGGATTCACCAAGAGAAGCTCCTTTATGCTCAACCCCCATTACCTCTAATCTCCAGATTTCTTCAGAAAGCACTACAGTTGAAGAACAAATTATCCTCATTGCCCCCTTTTGGTCTCATCAAGTGTGGTTCCCCTTCCCGTGGTCTCATCTCCTATGTCCATGGACACTGGATCCTTCTCCAGGTCTGATCACTCATCCCACAGGGATTTCTCACCCAGACATTCCAGGACTTAAGTTGCCTGCATGGTTTCTCCAATTCCAATGATGGCTACCCAGTCCAGGCTTTCTTCTCTGGTTTGCCAGATTTTGACAACATGCCAAAAAGCCTCCACTAGAAAAGTACATAAGAGTAAATAGAAGAGATTTTCCTTTGGGCCCATCAGAAAGAATTGAATCCTTTTACTGCACCTATTCCTGCTCTTTTAGCTTTTCATGCTTCAGTTTTTTTTAAGAAGGAGTTAGTTTTTCCACCATCAAAGTTCGACTAGCAGCCATCTCCAATTACTGCACTGGAGATGATGCTTTCCCTTTAGCTTCCTCCAGGTTATGCAAAGCCTTCCTTACAGGTACCTTTTTGCTCAAAACTCCGATTCAAGATCCTACTCCACCTTGGGACCTTATACTTCTGTTGCAGAGTTTAACTCAGCCTCCTTCTGAGCTCTCAGCCAAGTCCATTCTCAAGTTTCTTTCTTGGAAGGCAATGTTTCTACTGGCCATCACTTCAGCTAAGCAAGTTTCTGAACTCTAAGCACTCTCCTCAAAATCACCTTACTTGATATCCAACAAAGATAGGGGGCTATTTTACGTACTAATCCATCTTTTCTGACCCAGAGTAGCCTCTGAGGCAAACATCAACCAAGTGATCAATTTACCTGTGTTCTTTCCAACTTATTCTAATAAAGGTAATTATATGCTCTACCTTTCAGATGTGCATAGACAGCTTTGTTTTTATCTTCATAGGATGAAGGTTTTAAGAAAAAACAACCAGTTCATCTCCTTTGTCTCCAATAGATTGGGAAAACTAGTTTCTAAAGTTAATGTAGCTATTTGTGTTTTATATATTTATTCTTAATGAGGTTTGTCGTTGCTGAGACTTTCAAAAGCTCACTCCACTAGATCCATGGCTACTTCATCTGCTTTCTTGGCCAAAGCCTCTATTGATGATATTTGTGCTGCAGCCACTTCTTCCAGTGCTCATACATTTATTGCTCATTCATTACAAATTGGATCTCATTTCCAGAAACAGAGCTACCTTTGGTTCTGTGGTACTCTGGGATATCCTTCCATGACAGTCACCCAAGGTTATCATAGCTGGGTACTCTGTCCCATTCATTGAGGAATGAATGAAAATGATAGTACAAGTTATAAATGTATGTACTTAGCATAACTATGCATCTGTGTTGTTTATTTTCATTCTTTCTCAACTGCCCCCTCCTTCCCCCTCTACTTTTCTTTTGAAAGTGATCTGATAGAAATTCTGGAACCACTGTTCTTGTTTGAGCCCCTATTTTGTCTTTATCTTTTATGTGGGCTATAACCACTTCTTTTCTGATTGAGTAGCAAACTTGATCTGAGATAATACAGAGGTCTGGAGCATTGTGGATAAAGGAACGAGATTGAGAGTCGGATCCAAGTGTCTGATAGAAATGCGGCTGAGCTGGATCTGAGGTTGGGTATGAGACCCATTCTTTGAGGAAGAATAAAAATGAACTATACAGATGCATAGTTATGGTGAGTACATAACTTTTATATCTTAAGGATTCCATATCCCTATTTACAAGGACCACAGGTTTTCCTCAGATTTGAAGCAGGATGCTATTACTATTTGTTTACCTCCTTGTTCATTAAATTGGGTACTGCTCCCAGGGCTTTTACAGACTGCCTGGCTCCAATATTTGTATACTGGAAAGCTATGTGTATTCACGTTTATCTATACTCGGACAACTGCTTCATTTAGATAGTGTACCATGAGGAAATAAACAGGACCCTCACCTTTATATGAAGTGCGTCCCAACGTTGCAGACTATCCTCCAACATCCCATAATTCAAGTCATATATTCCTGGGCTTTCTTCCAGATACCAGTTACCAGAAGGCATTTCTTCCATAAGAGAAGGTGGAGCACTTTGAATAATTCTTTCTGAAATTAGCAAAGGTGTCAGCCATGGAGTACCCAAGGATCTTGAATATGTGATGGCCACCATCTTGATGTTACCTGTGGCCAGATTGCACATGAGAAGACTCCAGTGGTACTGCAGATCCCATGGAGCCGGCATCCACAGTCCTTAGAATTGATATCCATTTTACCCTGCACATCCAAGGATTTGAAATGGTGCCTCTCCCAAGTTGGGCTGAACATCGGAGTTTCTTTTGCCCAGGATGCCTCCCCTCATCCATACATTAACAATATATTTCAGACCTAGCCTGGGGGAGTATACACACACCAGTTCACAGTACAAGGCTTGTAGAATGCAGTATCATAAAGGAAGCAAAGCAGTTTAATTGACTGCAAGGCCTTCAAGCCAGAATGGAAAGGGGGGTGCCCTCTATTTAGTCACAGACAATAGAATAGTCACTTGGTATATCAACAGGCAAGGAGGAACATAATGTCATCACCTTTGTAAGCTAGCCATGACTATCTAGTACATATCCCTGCAGACACTAAAGGCAGTCTCCATTCCTTCACATCAGAATACAGTGGTGGACCAACTCAGTAGGTCAAAGGCGGGCCCAAACAGCCTACACAAATGGATATTGTACAAGTGGTAGGCCTGTTTGCATCCCTGAACTGCAGACAGCTGAAAAAGGTATACTGAAGGGTACTCAGAAATGAGACTTGGGCACTCAAATTATTCTCCATCAAACAGATAACTCCTATATGCATTCTGTGCAATCCGTCTGCTCCTCTTCTACTAGAGGTGATCCAGATGGTAAGAGAGGAGAAGCCAAAGATGCTACTGATAGCACCATTTTGGCCAAGACAACACTGGGTCTGTCTCCGCATGGAGATGCCCAGGAGGAGACATTATGCACAGTCATTAATAATAGTCCTGTCTAGAATAAAGGTCCCCTCTTATATCCATCCTGGAAGCATTGCAGGTCACAGCGTGGATGATCCAAGTCTTTTACCCTTCCAGCATCAGTTCACAGAAGATGTGTTAAATATATATACAGGCTAGGAAACCAGACAATAGAAAGTTACACCCATCTAAAATGCAAAAAGTTTTCCTTTTGATGACATAGAAGGAATCAGAACCCTAACACTTCACTGGTGTCTGTGATGCTATAGTACTTAATTGAACTTTTCAGTCCTGGGATTGGCCTGTGCTTCCATTAAAGTATGCCTTTAGGACATTTCAGCTTACCTGTTGATGGATCTGCCTTTTACATGTCTCCTGTTTGTCACACTGTTTCTAAAGGGAATATTATACTTGAGGCCACTAAGAAGAGGCGTTGATCCTCCTCAGGACCTAAGTTATGCCCTAAAAAAACTGACCCAGACACCATTTGTATCTGTGATCACAGCCCCTATGAAGTACCTGACTTGGAAAACAGTCTTGCTTGTAATAATTTCTTTAAGGAGAGTGTCAAAATCCTAGCACTGGAGTGCAAAGAACCATTTTTATTTTTTCAGAATGACCTGGTGAGCCTGAGAACAAACCCACTCTTTATGCCTAAGGTAGTGATGGACTTTACCCTCAGTCAGTCTATCCAATTACATATTCTTCCCTATTCCTCAAAACAGAAGAGAGACAAAGTTGCATTCCTTGTATGTACACAGACAACTGAAATATTTGTCCATACACAAAATATAGCAGTAGTTCCAACCAATTTTGGGTCTTTTGCTGTAAGGAAAAATAAGGGAATGCAGTGGAAAAACAGTTAGTAAATGCTACCACACTGCATCATGTTCTGCAGTATCTTCCAGGATAAGGAATTTGAGGGATCTGTTAGAGCTTGCAGTACTAAGGGTACAGGCTCAACCAGGGCCCTCTTTATAGGAGCTACTGCACAAGCTAGTTTGAAAACAACTACTCCGGTATCTGGTTAAACTTTTTTGAAGAATTGCAAGCTGCAGATTTCTTCCAGGGTTAGTGGCAGGTTTGCTACAGCCATGCTGCAGTGCAGCTTGCAATCCAGCCACTCCATTCCGTCCTCCTCTCTTACATATTAGAACTCTGGTAATCCTCCTAGTAATCAGGATTGACGCAATATGGGTCTAAACAAAGGACATATTGTTGATGTATAAGAATGTACAATAGTAGTGGTGTAAGAACATCCATAGCAGTGGATATTCAAATGCATTACTATTACAGTACTGTCTGCCTCCCACCATCACATCTGTCATCTGTCTCACTATGGGACATCCTGACATGGGGTGGAGTAACCTTAGTATAGCCTTTCCTGTTCACTCTGCAGGATTTGAGTCTGCTGAAGTTTGATTAACATTTGAGAAGCCCTAGTTCTGTCTCCCCTTATTATAGAACATAAGTGCCTCTTTTACTGTATACTACTCATTTAAAATCTTTCCAGGGCCATAATCCTCAATTATCACCATTCATGGTTTGGCTACCTGGACAAGATAGCTCTAATATGGCTTGACCACATGACAGTTTTGTAATAGAGACTTCTGACATACCAAAGAAGAAGGCATCCACCACTCCTGAAGGGATAAAAATGCTAGCTCTAGAAGTTGGGTTAAACGCCTTGAGCTTTTTGTGGCAGAAGTTCCAGTGTACTACTGAGATAGAGTTCTACTCAAACGTCTACTGTTATGCTAAGCTCGAACACAGTTGCACTTCTTGCACCCATGCCTTTCAACTGTTGTCCCCCTCCACCTTGATAATACATGCTGATTTGTTCCCTTTATTAGTGTAATTTTACCCAATGTCAGGGACAAGAGCTGTCACAGAGGGATGTCATTCAGGCAGTCGTGATGGTGCCTTGTGGCCCTCTCTGCCATCCCAATAAGGAAGGTGTGAATTCTGGCCTAATCCTGCACTGTAGGGAGGGGCATGGTCGATCCACATTACCAGGGGAAGATCAGAATGCCATCCCCATGTGAGTGCATACTCTTGTGCGCTCACTATGAAGGCTACCAACTATCAGCTTGGTGAGGTTAATGGCCACCTCTTGGGCCGTGTGTTTATAACCCAGTTCATCCTCCATGGGGAACCTGTGGAGTATGCCATAGACTCTGCCCTATCTTCTTCTGTTGGATGGTACACTCATTCTTCCCTGCCCCACTCAAACACCAGAGCAGCAAATCAAACTGTGATCACTTATAGTGTTGTCAGGGCTTTATCTCTGTATGTCACTGGTACTGGCTAAAATGAGCTTACAAAAAAAAGTGGCTGATCATTGCATCTTTCCTCTAGATGCAGATAATACTTGCTAAAACCTTATTTGGTGACATCTGAATAGGTTTGGACAAAATGTCTATGCCTCTAGCAGCATAAGTATTCAAACATTTAATGGCCAGACCATGTCCAGAAGGTACACATAAAGAGATCCATGACCTTGCTGTTAAACACATCCTCTGAAAACATCTGCAAACAGGTATCAGGGTGAGTAAAAAAATATATGGTTATGATACCTCTGATGCCTGTGCTATGGCATTGGCTGTAGGCATAGCTATCAGATGACATGCATGATGAATGATATAACCCCTATCTCCGGATCTTGGTGGGCAACTGTTAAATATGCCTGTGAACAAAGATTTATTTTTCTGGGAGGGAGGGGCCCTACTGAAGAAAGTGCTGAAAAACTAGAAGAGAAAGTCAAAACAGTCCAATTAAACACGTCTTTTGTTCACTTAAACATGCTATCCAACTACCAGTTTTATTTAGAAGCACTCAAAGACAAAAGAGAGAAAATCTTGCATCTTTTGGAATTGCATTAACAAACTGCATTTTATCTATTAAGAAGTAAGGTTTTTAGGCAAAGTGACCGAGTATTTGTATCATTCAAACTAAGTACTCAAGACAGCCAGGTAGGAGACAATACTTACACAAGTTCCTGTTAATAAGCAAATCCCCAACACCAGTTCCTGGTAGATGCCCCACCTTGTCAAGGAAGTACAAGAAGGCCGGGGATCAGCAGTCTCCTACAAAAAGAGTCGTCCAAGAAGCCCTGCCAGATCAGAGATAACAAGGCTAATGCACTAGATGTTTTTTTTCTGCCAAGAATGGCAGAAGTCTTAAAGGAGGAAAGGAGGGGTCATATGCTGCCCCCAAACCCACTGCATGAGAGCAATGTCTACTACTACCACCTTCCTAAGGAATCTGCATCTACACATAATGTATCTGCAACAGCCACATTGTCTAGACTGCATACCTTCATCCAGTACTCTAGTTTGAGCAACACTTACCCTTCAGAGTCTTCTTTTTGGGACAGCTGTTGTCAAAGCCATAATCTCTTAGCCATGTTCACCGTAGTATGCAATCTTGTGAATTACGTCCTGTTACTTGAAGATAGATAACTTAACAGATATGCATATTGTGTACTTGATATAATGATAGATCTGTAAGAAACGTGTTCATCTTTGGTAACGGGTGTATATGGGAACATCGAAACGGCATAATATCGAATGCTGTTACATTGAAATGCTTTCATTGAATAGCATAACATTGAAACAGCAAAACTCACACATATGTGGAGTGAATGTTAAAAAGAAATTACTACATGCAAGGGGAAGACCCCCTGCACCCCCCCAGACCCCCTGCAACTTACATATTCCACTCCGGGGATTGCACTTCAGTGCACTACAGTGTGGAAATGGAAGATTTCCGTTTCCTGCACTGTAGCGTGATCTTGGAGTTGGTATATTTAAGTAGCGGAGGTGTGGGGAGTGCAGGGGGGCTTGCCCCCTGCCTCTACAGCCTTATTGTGTTATGTCCCCGTTGGAAGCTGTCATTGACAGCTATTCGATGTTATGCTGGTTCGATGTAACCAGTTTGATGTAACGGCATTCGATATTTTGCCGTTTCGCTGTTCCGATATAGACCCTTTGGTAACATTTCTCACCAGATTTTCTCCAGGTGCAAGACAAGCAGACCATTCTTTAACTCCATGGAATTCAGGTCAAGACTATACTAAGCATTTCATGCTGTCCTTTTCTTTCTTCCTTTCTGCTATGTTTTTCTTTGGGTGTTTTCTTTAACCTCCTACCACAGCGTACATCTTTGATCTAAGATCTGTAGGGCTTGGAGCTAAGGAGCATGATGGAACCCAGGGGATGGAACTGACAGCCTGAAAAGTTGTAGGTCCCAAATCTTCCAGTGTGAACACACTTTTTATATATATATGTCATTATGGTACACGCCTAACTTTTGTTTTTGCCTCTTGCAACCCATACTCTTGTGCAGGGAATTTCATCTGGTGTTGGTAAACTTGCAGTGATATTCATCGTGTTTCACTGTTGCAATCGTCACACTGGGGTTATCTGCCTGCAGATAGCCCTCAGTCGGCCCAAATACCAGAATCTTGGGATTTCTGCGTCGGATGCTGTTGCCACTTCCATGACGTCAGGTTGTCAGGGATATAAAACATGCAGCCGATGCCATTACATCAGTTTTTCTTGCCACGTGGGAGCCCGAAGTAGAAGCAGTTTGCAAGTGCCCAGTCGGCCGCTTCCTGAAATTTTCGTTGTTCGAGTGTCAAACCTGAACTCTTCTAAAGCTAAGTACCCCGTTGGGAATCCTTTTTTCTTGCTCTAACCGATGTCAGAAAAAGTTAACAATTGTCTTGCCTCTGGAAAGCAAATACCTCACAAAGATTTACATTCTTACTGCATCACCTGTTTAGGCCCAGACCACAACATTCCTCGCTGTCGGTTTTGTGCCTTAATGCCCGAACTATTCGTCGTCGGGCTATCTTTGTTGCAAAATTCTTTCGCTCTCATTCTCCATATTCCGAAATGGCTTCGATAAGCCATCCAACTTCTGATCTTCTGAAAAAAACGTAAGGATAAAGACAGAGACAGACTGCATAGGCTGGTACTGAGTGAGGTGCCTTTGCAGCCCCTGATACCCACTTCTACAGATTCGCAGGCCTCTGCTGAGACCCATTCGGAGTCTGTTATGCTGCGAGATGCGTCTTCCACTATGGAACCTGCGGATATCTCTACCTTGGATGGTTCCGGAGCCGCTGTGCAGGCACTGGCTTCTGAGGGTGTATTCGTTTTAAACCAACAACTTAATTTTTGACTAAAACCGAGTTTCTCAGGCCCAGAGTTCACACTATGCCTAGAACACAGATAACCAAATCGCATGCTCAAGCTCCCATGCCACAGAATCAAATGCTTAGGGTGGCTGAAGACCTTATAACCTTACTTTCCCTCTCTAAAAGACAAAGAATTGATTTTCCTTCTGATTCTACAGACCTATGAGGATTCAGATGCAGAGGATTCCATTCCCTCTGCCTCCCCTCCAGAGGATTTTTCTTTTGGTGAAACCTTGCATACCTTAAGAGAGCATTTCTGCTGGGAATGCCAGGACTACCCTCAGCCCAAAAAGAGACTCTGAGTATTTTTAGACTTGCCTCAGCACAGGCCTCTAGCTATTCCACCTGTCCTGGATATTGTAGATGATGCCTTCATGGAATCCAGTCTTACTCCTGATACTTTACCACCAGCTCCTAGAAAGCCTGACAGGTACAACAGAGTACCTGACTCTCACACATTTCTCTTTAAGAATCCCACTGCAGATCCAGAGACCATTTCCCAGGGACCTAAAGGCATTAAGGCTACTACAGCTAAAAAACCTACCCCTTAGGACAGGGATTCAAGAGCTTTAGACAGATGGGGTAAAAAGGTATATACCTCTGCAACTCTTGCCATCAGGTTTTTGAATTGCCAGTTTCACATATTGAAGTACCAGCAGCATATTATGGGACTAATTAAACAAAAAATGTTATTGCTTCCAGACTGTACAGAAAACAAAGATTTACAAGAGTTAATGTATTCTGCAAACCAAGTTAGTAAACATATTTTGCAGTGTGGCTTTGATGCCTTTGAAGCACCTTGCAGGGCCACTGTCACTGGGTCTGTACTGAGAAGGCATGCTTGGCTGAAAGGACAAATCTTGCCAGACCATGTCAAAGCAAAATTACTAGACACTCCATTAAACCAGGAGCATTTGTTTGGCACAAAAGCAGAAGTTCTTAAAAAATTGGAGGAAAAAGCTAAATCTATGCAAACTGTTAAAGCTTTCTTACAGCAGCCACCTAGATTCAGTAGGCATTGGCCTTCTAAAAACTGATCCTTTCCAGTCCTTCCCATGCCTTCTCAGTCCAAACCCAGGGGCAACAGAACATCAAGACTACAGTCTCAGGGTATGCAGAGATCTAAACAATGGAGTGCTCCCACCTCAAAGACAGGGAGTGGTAAGCCACCCCCATATGGAAAAAGATTACAATGACTGGTCTGTCATCCTTCCCAGCCATGCCCAAGTACTTGCACCCCTAGGAGGAAAACTCGCCCTGCATGCAAAAAACTGGATGTCCATTACCCAAGAAAGATGGGTCCTAAACATTGTATCACAGGGATACAGATTTTACTTCCACTCACTGCCATCCCCAAGTGGGATGCCAGACCTTCCTCCAAACCAGTGGGCAGAGGCTCAAAAGCAAGTACTTTCTCTTCTCATTATCAGGGCTATTCAACCTGTTCAGCAGAGCAAAGGGGACAGGGTTTCTCCTCCAGACTGCTCCTTGTGCCCAGAAAGGAGACCTCTTGGTGCCCCATCCTGGATCTGCCAATTCTCAACACCTCCATGGTGGTAACACAAACTGAGAAATCACAAAGCAGGCTGGTGTTACAAGAAACAAGGATAAAATGTATTCTTAAGTGCTTTCATCACAGGTTATAGTTGACTTCTTCAGAAAAAACAGAGTGCCTCCACCCCACTCCTTAAATACTCATTACAAAACAATTTGTAAAAAGCACCATAGGCATTTAAAGGTACAGACTCCCTGTTTGCTCCACAATTATGCATGCAAGATAAAAACAAACTAACTATGATTCAACATGTACTTTAAACTTAGTATTTTGACAAAAAATCATAAAGTGAACAACTGAATAAAAAATCAACAATTAGATGTAAAAATCAACAATTATATAAAAAAAATCAGCTTTTAACCTCAAAAAGCTGGTTATTGAAACCATTTCATTCAACCCTGGAAAAATATTGGCGTTGACCCTTAATTGCCATAACAGTTCTTTGTATTCAAGCCAGTAATCCATAGGATCTCCTCTCTCATCCATAGTCAGCTGTTCAAGAACTGTGAATTTAAAATTGTGACCTGGGTGGGTATTGACGTGCTTGGCCAGTGAATTATTTAGGTTCATTTTCCTAATGTCATATAAATGCTGGTAAATACGTGTACGAAAGGCATTTTTGGTCTTGCCTATATAAAAACAGGCACACTTCTGACAAATACCAGCATATATGACATTCTTACTGCTACAGTTGTACTTATACTGAAATTTCACCCATCCATATCCATTAAGAAAAACACTGTCACTTTCCAAAATATACTTGCAGTGAGTACACTGCTTGCATTTGGACATTCTCCCTAATGCTCCAGCTGTATTGACACCTTTCCTTCTCTCTAAGATATTTTTAACACTGGTGTCCTTTCTGTACACTACCACAGGGGCTTCCCCCACTCTCTTTCTTATGGCATTGTCTCCTGCCAAAATAAACCAGTTCTTGTAGACAATGTCTCGAATCAGTGGGAACTGAGGGGGTGTAAGTTAATATAAAACCATGGTGAAAATGACCAGAGCATGAATCCCTGCTCTCCAAAGGATCACACAATCTGGAGATGTCAATCCCTAGTAAGGGATAAAAATGTCCCTCAAGTCTCTTCCTAGTCACTTCATCAAGAAGAGGTAACACAGATTGCTCAGGATAACCTCTTTGTACCAACGTATTCAATAAAACTTCCCTTTCTGCATAAAAATCATCGATCCTGCTAGTCATGCGAGCCAACCTCACTCCCTGCCCCTTAACCAGGGAGTGTTTCTGATGTACAGGATGCCCGCTCTCATAATGAAGAAGGGAGTTTGAATAGGTTGGTTTTCAGTATATGGTAGAATAAAATTGTGCAGAGGTATAATCCTTTAGGAGACAGTGCCATAAGAGAGAGATTAGGGGAAGCCCTTGTGGTAGTGTACAGAAAGGACACCATTGTTAATATCTTAGAGAGGAGGAAAGGTGTCAATACGGCTGGAGCATTAGGGAGACTGTCCAAATGCAAGCAGTGTACTTACTGCAAGTATAATTTGGAAGGTGACAGTGTTTTTCTTAACGGATATGGATGGGTGAAATTTCAGTACAAGTACAACTGTAGCAGTAAGAATGTCATATATGCTGGTATTTGTCAGAAGTGTGCCTGTTTTTATATAGGCAAGACCAAAAATGCCTTTTGTACACGTATTTACCAGCATTTATATGACATTAGGAAAATGAACCTAAAAAATTCACTGGCCAAGCACGCCAGTACCCACCCAGGTCACAATTTTAAATTCACAGTTCTTGAACAGCTGACTATGGATGAGAGAGGAGGTCCTATGGATTACTGGCTTGAATACAAAGAACTGTTATGGCAATTAAGGGTCAACGCCAATATTTTTCCAGGGTTGAATGAAATGGTTTCAATAACCAGCTTTTTGAGGTTAAAAGCTGATTTTTTTTATCTAATTATTGATTTATTATTCAATTGTTCACTTTATGATTTTTTGTCAAAAATACTAAGTTTAAAGTACATGTTGAATCATGTTTTATAGTTTGTTTTTATCTCGCATGCATAATTGTGGAGCAAACAGGGAGTCTGTACCTTTAAATGCCTATGGTGTTTTTTACAAATTGGTTTGGAATGTGTTTGTAATGAGTATTTAAGGAGTGGGGTGGAGGCACTCTGTTTTTTCTGAAGAAGTCAACTGTAATCTTTGACGAAAGCACTTAAGAATAAATTTTATCCTTGTTTCTTGTAACACCAGCTTGCTTTGTGATTTCTCACCTTCATGGTGGTCCCAAAATTCAAAATGCTTCCTCTGCAACAGCATCTTCCTATGCTAGCCAAGGACGCCTGGCTAGTCACTCTAGACTTAAAAGTAGCTTATCTGCACATCCCCATAAGGGAATCTTGCAGGAAATATCTATGTTTCTGGGCAGGCTCTATGCACCATCAGTTCTCTGCACTTCCCTTTGGCTTATCTGCTGCACCCAGGGTGTTCACAAAGTGCCTGGCTCCAGCCATTGCATACTGCAGGCAGAGAAATATTCAAATTTACCCATACTTGAACTATTGCCTGATTCAGGTGGACAGCTAGGAATTGCTACTTCAGCACATGGCATTTGTAAAGCGACTCCTAACTTCTGTGGGGTACACCATCAACGAAAAGAAATCACAACTGGTGCCCAGCCAAAAGATTGTATTCCTGGGAGCAAGCTTGAACACAACTTCCCAGATGGCATTCCTCACTCCAGAAAAACAGACTTATTTGACAAACTACTTCAAACTAATGGCCACCAAAACCCCGCTATCTGCAAGAAAAAATACTGCAAGCCCTAGGGTTCATGGCCTCATGCATTCTACTAATTCCATATGCAAGACTACATATGAGGAAACTTCAATGGTGCTTAAAAAGTCTCTGGTGTCAACATTCTCAGGACATGTAAACAGTGTTTCCTATCATTGCTTGCCTAAGGGCAGAGTTCCTTTGTTGGGTAGAGGCATGCAACCACAACGGGGGACTTCCTTTCACTCAACCCCTCGCCGCCCAAACCCTGACAACAGATGCATCAGACTATGCATGGGGGGCTCACATGGCGGGCAAATGCACTCAAGGCAAATGGAGCCCAGGACAAATTCCCCTGCATATCAATCAAAAAGAAATGTTAGCTGTACAGAATGCTCTGACAGCCTTAAAATACCTTATCCTTCCAGGACTACTCCTGATAAAGACAGACAACACCACAGTTATGTGGTACATAAACAAGCCAGGGGAAACCCATTCCTACCCACTCTGCAGATTAGCCATGGCCCTGTGGAACAAGTGCACCTGCAAGCTCAATTCCTGCCAGGCAAACAAAACTCACTGGCAGATGACTTAAACAGAAATCTACTGGACCCACACAAGTGGGAACTGGAACACAACTTATTCAAACTTCTAATTCACAGGTGGGGGACACCCGAGGTGGTAGACCTTTTTGTCTCCCCCCAAAACCATCAATTGAGCACATTTTGCACCAGAAACCCTCACAGCAAAGCGTGGGAAGTGGATGCCCTATCCGTTACATGGGAAAACCTCTCAGTTTATGCCCCCCCCTTAAATATTACTTAAGATCAAACAGGACAGAGCAAGGACAGTCTGTATTGCCCCAGACTGGCCACGCCAGCACTGGTACCCACTCCTATGCAGTCTGACAGCAGTGCCACCCTGGCACCTACATCAGACCCCCCCCTCCCTGCTGTCCCAGCAGGAGGGACAGATTTTGCATCCACAGCTGCAAACCCTGAACCTTGCAGTCTGGCTTATCTCCTGAATACACCACCAGCAACCCCCAGCAAACAGGTGCAAGATGTCATCCTTGAGGCCAGAAGGCTTAGTACTAGGAAATCCTATGCAGAAAAGTGGAAAAGATTTTGTTCTTGGAGCCAGTCTCAAGGAAAGGACACAGCCGTGCCCGCCTTACCTCAAATCCTAGATTACCTAGCAGAGTTGCTCCACAGAGGCCTTTCTTTCTCATCAGTTAAGATTCATGCCTCTGCCATCTCAGCTCATTACAATACTTAGCCACCTCGCTTTTCTCACCCTCTCATCTAACAGTTCCTGAGAGGAGCTAACAATTTAAGGCCCCCAAGGAGAGCTCCCACCCCTGCCGTGGGACCTTAACTTGTACTAGACAAACTCACGCTTCCCTCCTTTGAGCTTGTTGCTAGCCATCACTTCAACAAGAAGAATGTCTGAGTTACAGGCACTAATGATTGTGGAACTCTTCATTATTTTCCATGCTGACAGGGTTTCCCTCAAGACTAACCCATCATTTATGCGCAAGGTGGAATCCAGAGTGGCTTTAAATCAATCCATCCATTTACCAGCCTTTTAGCCTAATCCTCAGAATAAAGGGGAAAGGATCCTGCACTCCTTGGACGTGCCCAGACAGCTCAGGATCTACCTTGGCAGGATTAAACCTTTCAGAAAATCTGACCAGCTGCTAGTCAGCTTTGCTACAGGGGCAGGGGGCTAGGCCATTTCAAAGCAAACCATTCCCAAATGGAGAGCACACTGCATCCATTTCTGCTACAAACACCATGGCAAACCTACCCCACAGGGGATCAGAACTCATTCCACTAGGGCTACCTCAACCTCTACAGCATTTCTCAGGAGAGTCCCTACCAGGGACATCCTGCAAGCTGCAACCTGGAGTTCTGTACACACCTTCACCAAGCAATTACCACTTACCTATCTTTTCTAAATCCAGAGCTGGATTTGCCACAGCATTCTTACAAGGCCTGCTAGCCAGCCCTAATACTTCCTGACTGCCTCCACCCTTCCTCAGCTTTGGGAGTCAACCCAAGTGTGATGACTGTAACAGTGAAACACGAAGAACATAGTACAGTTGTGTACACTTACCATAAATGTAGATGTTCGAGTTTATTCACTGTTGCAGTCCAGGTTACCCTCCCTCCAGCCCCCATGACTTTTTCTGTACTTTATACCTGTCCTCTTTTTTGGCCATATCCTCTGGCAATGGTATTTACTTTTTACTGGAGGTGTTCCACACCATGTAATTGCTTCCTTTTTTGGGGGCTCCTGACATCTGGGGCAAGAAAAACTGATGTAATGGCGTCAGCTGCATGTTTTATACCCCTGACATCATGGAAGAGGTGACAGCATCTGACACAGAATTCCCAAGGCTCTGATATTCGGGCAGACTGGGGGCTACCTGCAGGCAGATAACCCAAGCGTGATGACTGCAACAGTGAATACACTCGAACATCTACATTTATGGTAAGTGTACACAACTGTACTTTTCTAATCTTTTGCTCAAGCTAGACTATTTGTAAATCTAAAAAAGGAAATGCTGACCATGGGGAGAGCCTTGATAGCATTCAAAAGCCTTATCTTGTAAAATACAAAATGTCTCTTACCTAGCTGTCCTGACTGCTTGGTATGAATGATACAAATACTTGGTCACTTTGTCTATAATCTTTTTTTCTTCATAAATAAAATTTGAATCGTTAATGCAAATAAAAAATAGTTAAAATATTTTCGAGAGGTATACTTTTCTGTTAAGACTGTTTAAAACAGATTTTAATAAGGGAGGTCATTGATCTTTCCTCTTGTGCTGCTGCTGCTTTTGCAGCATTCTTCAGTGAGTTTTTTTGAGTCATTTCACACTTTCACTAGACAATCAGAAGTTGTCCCTCTTGTTCTGATTCATGTATAAGTTACAGATCTGACCCTGTGATCTGACTCAGCTGCCATCTACAGATTTCATCTTCCAGGCTCAAGCTCCTCTCTTACCCGCCAATCCTCTGTACTGTGCACAGCTCCCTCAGATCTCTTTTTCTGCCATTTGTGCCAGATGAGCTCTCCAGTGCTCGAGCAGCTAGTAGGAATTATTTTTCCTTTTGCAGATAAGCGAGTTCCTTTTTTACCATAATTATTGCCTTTCCTCTTCCGCCTGCTCACAAAGCTTCTCTCTGGCATTAGGGCAACCCTATCTAGGATAGTTTGTTGTTATTAGGAGTTTGAACTGTCTCTTCAGCTGTTAAGGTCATGGTGGTTATAATAGTCGTTATAGTTAGGATAGTATTGTAGTGGTTATAGTAGTTATAGTGATTATAGTTAGCTCAGCTTAATAGGATTGGTGGTAGTTCTTGTTTTTTGATACCCAGTTTAAGTAAAAGTTTAGTTATGGATAAGCCTGCAGGATTTAAGAGAAGTACAGTGGGGGTCATAAAATTCCGCACTCTGATTCACATTATAAATGTGTTTACTGTCTAGGCACAACGTACTTAGTCTCAGTGTGCCATTTGTGAGGGGTTCAACCCCAGAGCATTTGCTGATAGGCGAATCAAACTGATTCTGAAAGGGATTCTGCCTCCCTCTTCATAGTCTTATCCAGGGGCTCCCCCCCAGAACGTGCTTTTCCAGGTTCTGTTCCAGACCCTAAGAAGCAGCCTAGGGTATTATAATAACCTCCTCCAAAAATCCTAAAGTCTTCAGATTCCTCAGCTGCAAGATGGGGCTCAGCTCTAGTGGATCCAAAAGGCCACTCTGAGCCATCTGGGCCTATGCCAAAGATGTTATCTGATCCTTCTAGTTCAGTTTCACCCAGATCGTTGACTTTCTCAACCCCTTCAGATCCTACTCGTTTCTTGGTTCCGAGGAGGTTGGATCAGAAGTTGCGTTCTCCATTACACTCAACGTCACCTTCAGCGCCCAGGATTTTAGTTCCAAGGACTGGGAACAGGTCATTGGAATCATCCATCTAGTCAGAATCCCCTACGGTTACGAGAAAGATCTTGCAAACTCCGCACCAGTCCTGTCCTTTGTCTGTCACTTCATCCAGATCCTCCAGAAGCCTTTTGGAATATGATGTGAACAAGATGGTGAGGAAAATTATCAGGGCTGAGATCCAGATGGTGGTTTTGTTGGCTGTGTCCCCCTTGGATCCGTAAGCATCTCTGCCAACATTGACTCTAATTCTCCAATTCAACCCTCATTTTCAGAGCCCCAGGACCTTAGCCATTCAAGAGAATTGGTATCAGACTTCAGGACTTTATTTCCTCTACTCCGATGGTTGCCTTGACCACCTGTGCACTGAGATCTTCAGATCAGAGCAGGTCTTGGATCTGGGATGTCAAAGTCGGATCCGAGGGTAGAGGCTCGGCTCTGATTTTATAGGAGCCATCTGTCCCCTTCAGTGCTTCTGCTGTCTACAGCATTGGTCTGATTCAATCTGAGAGCCATGGATTTGAGGCCCTTATCATGTCTTCTTTGAGGGCTTCAGCCCTGATGGAGTTGGGTAGGGGTTCTCCCAGGCCCTTGGCTTTGAAGGTCATTGAAAAGGCTTTCTTTGCAGACAGAGACCTGACCTGTTTGGCTACAGCTCTGCCCTGTTTCTCCTTATTGGATCTGGGAACTCGGCCTGCCATTCCTTTCCAGGGTCAACCCATTTCGAAGAGCATCCAGGATTTCCCACTTGAGGTGGCCCCAACCTCTTTTATTACCTTGCCTGAATATCCCACAGAGGAGGTGCCTTGGAAGAGGACGTGCAAAAGGAGGCAGTTAGACTCCTCCATGGAGTCTCTCACCAAAGATACAGATGTTGATGAAGAGGAAGGATCTCCAAAATCACCACAAGAGGACATCTCCTTTGCAGACATTTTGGAAATTCTAAAATAAAAAAGTGGTTGGTCATCCCAAGATCCTACTTCTAAGGAGTCCATACTTATGGAGGCCTTTGGAATGGGCCCATCTACATCTGGGTAACACCTGGTGGACCCCCTCTTAAATTTAGTGGCAAGCCGGACACAATGGAGCTTGTGCCTAAACGACCTGACAAAATTCTTTTTCCGCCTATGGAGTGTTCCTTCTGGTCCAAGGGTATTTCGGTTGATGCTTTGGTGGTGCCAGCTGCCACTAAGAAAGAGCTAGCTGAGCAAAGCTCTACCATCCATCCACTGAACAGGGAGTCTGGAGTTATGAACAGGTTCGGCAAGTGCGTCTTCACTTCAGCCACTTTCACACTGAGAGTGCTTAACTACTTGGTACATTTTACTCACCTGCAGAGAGACCTGGTCAAGGAGCTCTCTGAATCATTGGCAGAGACCATGCAGAGACCATGCTGACAGAGGAATTTGGAAAGATTTCTCCAAAGCTGGCCACTCTTTCTTTCCTTGCTAATTCGTCCATAAGGCTCATCTCTCACTCAGCAGGGGGTACCTTACTGGTGGCCGGCACCGGCATCACTGTACGCAGGCATGCCTGGATGAGGTTTTGTGACTTCGTGGAGCCCTTTAAGACATCTTTTGTCAGTGCTCCCTTTGATGGTTCCTCTTTATTTGGACCATCAGTTAAAGACACCCTGACCTGCAGCAGGAATGAGGGCAAAACTCTGTCTGCTGTAGAGATCCAATTTTCCACCCCTCAGTGGACCTATTCCGGGGGGGCGGGGTGCAAGAAAATTTGGTTCCATAAGTCTCAAGGGTCTCTACCTGACCAACGCAGGGAGTTCCCCTCCAAAGGCAGAGAAGGGGGCTTTAATGGGAGACGCCGCCCCAGAGACAGAGGGGTGTCTGCAAAGTCAGGGCTTCAGAGAACCTTTTTCCTGACAAACCCTATCAGAGCTCCTGAAGCGTTGCCCAGCTACTCTGCTATGGAGGCAGTCAGGAACCATTTTTCTAGACACTGAAACGACTGGGCCCAATTAACAGAAAATGTTTGGGTGCAAATCATTATATCCAGAGGCTATTACAGTCCCTTTTCTCTTACACCCCAAAGAACATGAAAAACACAAGTTGAAATCCCACCCAGTCAGAGGGAGCTGGCAGTTGTAGAAATTCAAAAGTTACTGTGAAAAAGAGTCATCCAAGCCCAACCTACTAGAGAGGATCCAGAACTTACTCCTACTTCTTTTTAGTGCCTAGGAAGATCAGGGACCTAATGCCAGTCTTGGACCTAAGCAGACTGAAATTGTACATAAATAAAGTGAAGTTTCAGATAGTTATGGTACAGTGTATCCTTCCTTTGTTAAGGAAGGACGATTGTATATGCTCTGTGGACTTAAAGGGTGTGTACTATCACATCAAAATAGACAGCCACTCAGGAGTCATTTGCTCTTCAGGCTAGGAGCCAGCCACTACCAATTCAGATCCCTACCATTTGGACTCACCACAGCCCCCAGGGTGTTTACCAAATGCATGGCAGTGGCTGCAGGTCTTCTCAGACTGCAAGGTTTTCGGGTGTTCCTATATCTGGGCAACTGGCTCCTAACTGCAATGACCAGGTGTCAACAATCTCATGCCAGAGATTATCTGTTCCAGATCTCTGATCTCCTAGTCATCACAGTAAGTTAGGACAAGTCACAGTCAATACCAATTCAAACCTTGGGAGTTTATTGGTGCTTAGGTGAGCACAGTTACCTAAATATCGTCGTTGCCCTTACATCGGATAGTCACTGTGAGAAAACAAGTCCATATTTTACTAACTCTTTTTTCTCCTCCCACTGGGCTTGTTCTTCAAGCTCTTGGATCTATGGCAGCTGCCATAATGTTAGTTCCCCTTGCAAGGTTCTGTACGCATGTTCTCCAGTGGACCTTGGCCAAGCAGTGGTCTATACTTCAGCAGTCTGTATCTGTTCCTATCAAATTAACAAAGATTTGCAGAACCCACCTGGAATGGTAGATTCATTCCGACCTGTCAGTTGACAGACCGTTCATTCTTCCCATGCCCACAGCTACAGAGACCACGGATGCTTCCCAGCTAGGTTAGGGGGAGGGGGATTTCAAAGCGAAGGTACGGTGGATTTAGAGAACAGACTGCATGTCAGTGTCCTAGAGATAAGGGTAGTCATTCTCTTTTTGCAAGCCTTTCAGGACGTTCTCTCTTTGGGGACCATTGCAATTCACACAGACAACATGTCAGTAGTCTAGTATATCAGCAAACAAGGAAGAAACCCGTTCTTACCCCCTTTTTCAGAGGGGCCATGAGGGTTTGGGAATGGGTGATCTCTTCACACTGCTTTCTCTCTGTAACTCACGTACCAGGGGAAACCAATGTGCTGGAGGGCTAACTCAGCAGGTGCAGTCTGACACCCCATGAGTGATCCCTCAACCAAACAGTAGTGAATCAGGTTTTCGACCGTTGGAGTCATCCTTGTTGCAATCTCTTTGCTTCCCCTCACAACTACAAATGCAGCAAGTACTTCATGCTGATCCCCCCACCCTGGGGGACCCGACGGATGCTCTAATACACAATTGGGCCTCCGGTCTCCTCTATGCCTATCCTTCCCTACTGTTGATTCCAAAATTTCTTCAGAAAGCCCAACAGTTGAAGAGCACTGTAATCCTCATTGCCCATTATTGGATTCATAAGATTTGGTTCCTCTTCCTCTGGTCTCATCTGAAGTATCCTTCCCGGATACTGGAGCCCAACCAGGATCTCCTAACCCATCCATGCCTGGGACTCTATCAAGATCTTTCAACTCTCGAGCTAATCGCATGAGTTCTCCAATTCCAGTGATTGTCAAGGGGTCCAAGCTTTCTTCTCCTGTAAAGAGTATTGTTTTAGCTTCTCAAAAGACCTCCATCAAAAAGTATACAAAAGCAAGTGGAGCAGATTTTCTGTCTCGGCCTCTAAAGAGAACATCGATCCTTATTCAGTTTCTATTCCTACCATCCTCTCCTTTCTTGCTTCCTTATTCAAAGAGGGATACAACTTTGCCACGATCAAGCTTCAACTGGCAGCCATATCCAGTTTCCACTCAGGCCTATCTTCAGGACCTGTAGCCACTTTGAGGTTACGTAGAGCTTTCTTGAAAGGGATTTTCCTCCTCAGACCTCCTATCAAAGACACCAGTCCCTCTTGTGATTTTCTCCCGATTCTCCAAGACCTCGCTCAGCAACCTTTTGAACTAGCTAGTAATTGTGACATAAAATTTTTGTCTTAGAAAACTATTTTTCTAGTTGCCATCACCTTGGTTAGAAGAGTTTCTGAAATACAAACCCTTTCTTCTAAACTACCCTACATTATTTGCCACAAAGACAGAGTTTCCCTCCGTACTAATCCGTCCTTCATGCCTAAAGTGGCTACTGAGTCAAACATAAATCAGGCCTTTCAATTACCAGTTTTCTTTCCCAATTTTTCCAATAAGGGGGAGTACACGTTGGATTTACTGGACATTCAGACAACTACATTTCTATCTTCACAGGACTAAACAGTTCAGAAAATCAGGTAAGTTATTTGTGTCCTTTTCATCTAATCTCCTGGGGCAGGTAGTAACAAAGGTAAATCTTTTCAAGTAGATTACTAATTGCATTTCTTTTACATATGATAAGAACAATATGAAGTTGACTGCTCCACCTAAAGCTCATTCAACTAGATCTATAGCCACATCATCTGCATTTTCATCTAGAATGTTAATTGTTGACATCTGTGCAGGAGCCAATTGGTCTAAATCCCATATATTTGAGACTTATTACAAATTGGATATTGTCTCCAGAAACAGGGCTTCTTTTGGTTCGGCACTGCTCCGGCATATCCTTCTTTGAGGTCATCCAAGAAAGAATGTAGCTGGGGACTCTCACCCATTCGTGAATCAGAATGAGAGGGACAACATCAGATTTTTAAGTTATGTGTATACCATAACTTGGCATCTGTGTTGTTCATTCTCGTTCTGGTTCACCTTCTCTCCCATCCATCTCCCAACCTGGAAAAATCCTTTTTTTGTAGGATCTATCTAGCATTTATAGGAATCTTTGTTCCTGGTTGAGTCTCTGGGGTTTTTCCTTTTTCCTTCCTTTCCTTATTTCTAATGGGCAGTAAACTTGATATGAGGGAGGGGTGCTTAGTACAGGGGATTGTGGGTAAGGGAGGAGCTCAAGCCTGGAAGCTAAAGTCTGTCGAAGGTGGGTGAGTTGGATCCGAGGGTTGGCTCCATAACCCATATGTGAATCAGAATGAGAATGGACAGCAAAGATGCCAAAACTGTGTTAAGTACATAACTTAAAATTATAGTTATATGCCCACTCAAAAGGTAGACGGGATTTACAGTTGATGTCAGAGCTTGTTAGCTGGAATTTCCTCTTCCTATTTTTATTCATAACTTGGGACTATATCCTTATGTAATGATTGCTAAAAGACATGAAGGCAATGAAAAGCATTGCACATTTGTTTGCAATGCCATAACAGTTGAAGATAACTTCCTTTCTTTGTAGTGCTAGCTGCCTCTCCCACCTTGCCAGATATTTCTTCCTTTTGTCAAGGTTGTCTTCTTTTGTTTACTGGTGTTCTATATTTGTAATGCATCTGAGAGACTGGCTGTGTGGGTATTAAAATGCTAAATAGATTTGGCTCTACTTCTGGCAAGGAATATCTAAGGAGTAGTGGTTGCTGTTTTTAACTGCTGAATAGTAGTGGGACTTTATCTGCTATTTTCCATCCACTGGGTGTATGGCAAGTCTATTACTGCTTATCTGCCAAGTAATAAAAGAAATGGTTCCATGCAAAACCCTGAAAATGGATATCTTTTTTTATGCCTAGCCATGAGCTTGTAGTGGGTTAATGAGAGTTTGTCAGTCACACTCTTGCCTGCCTTGGGATACCCATCTTTATTTACTCCCTGCTTGCCAGTAAAGTACCTACCCCTTAAGCGGGTCTTACTACTTTCTTTGAAAGCCTTAGCTGTATCTCCAGCAAAGGACCTTAATTATGTGTTAGAAAAGTTAACTTTACTGTATTTGTGCCATCTGCAGGTGCACATCTCAAACACTTGACCTTGGAAACTCTTTTTTTAATGGTCAATACATACACCAGAAGAATGTCAGAATTGCAGGTCATCATGGGCAAATAACCCTTCAGCTTCAATGAGGACAGGGTAGTGTAGTGCACCAGTCCCACCTTCATGACCAAAGCAGTGACAGGTGTTTCTGTGAATCAGGCCATTTTCCTTCATGTGTTTTAACCTAACACCCAGAATTAGTGGAAAGGATATTATACACCCTAGGTAATACATGGGCAGCTGAAATTTTACCTTGAAAAGACTAAAGGAGAAGCACAATTAGACCACATCCTATCTACCACATCCGTCCAGTCCTTGCACCACTTGTTTTATTCTAGCCTAGCCTTAAAGGAGCCTCAAGCTCCTTTAAGTTTGTCTTCCCATAATGTCCTATTGTGTAAAGCTACTTTATATCTTGTTTGCTGCCATAGTATTCAGACGTTAAAAACTAAAAGAAAAACCCAGCCAAGCTAGATTTTTCCACTATGTGATTCCTTAAAATCTCTTGTATTAGAGGTGACATGAGATATATCCAAATGACCCCTTAAGGGCATCAGGTGTTTCAGCTAAATGGCAGTTCTCAATGTCCATAACTTTTTTTTCTTTTTAAGTCTGTTGTAGACAAATTCAGGCCAATAAAGCCAAACCCCACTAGCTGTGGACATTCATGTTTCAGCCTTCTTATGGCCTTGTCAGGCTAGCATAAGTGGACTGTTTGGCTAACCTTTGGAAACACAGGATTGTCTAAGCCAGCTGATGTCCAGAACCATTAGGGTATGTGCAAAATATCCCAACTGACAAACTAAAACAATGAGCAACAAGGTCACACAGATAAAAACATCAGTAAAAACTAAAAGAAAAAATCCAGTCAAGCTGGATTTTCCACTGTGTGATTCCTTAAAACCTCTTGTATTAGAGGTAACATGGGATATATGCAAATGACCCCTTAAGGACATCAAGTGTTTTAGCTGTATGGCAGTTCTGAATGCCCACAACTTTTTTTTTTCTTTTTTAAGCCTGTTGTGGACAAATTCAGGCCAATAAAGCCAGACCCCACTGTATTCAGGCATGGATTGTTGCCTCTGCAAAGCTATTTGCTTCTCCTCAGTACTTTTTCATATTTACTCTGAATTACTAATCCTCAACATTTTTTGTAGTTTAGCCTTTTTGCTAATCTCGAGTGAAGATGTTCTTCGTGTTTCACTGTTGTAGTCATCACATTTGGGTTATCTGCTTGCAGTAGCCCTCAGTCGGCCTGATTAAAAAAGTCTTGGGTCCTGCGTCGGTTGCTCTCCCTTCTTCCATGACGTCAGGTCGTCAGGGGTATAAAACATGCAGCTGACGCCATTACATCAGTCTTTCTTGCAGTGTGGTGCCCGAAGCAGAAGCAGTTTGCAAGTGCCGGTCGGCAGACTCCTGAAATTTTTGTTTTCGAGTTTCAGAACTGAAGTCTTCAACTAAAAGCTAAGTACCCCATTGGGGAAACTTTTTCTTGCTCTAATCCGATGTTAGTAAAAGTAAATAATTGCATTAACTTGTGGAAAGCAAATACATCATAAAGATTTTCATTTGTACTGTATTCCTTGCCTAGGCCCTGACCACGACGTTCCTCGCTGTCGGTTTTGTGCCTTATTTAAACCACGAACTATCCGTCATCTGTATATTTTCACTGCTAAATATTTTGATGCTCGGTTCAATTATCCTGATATGTCTTCGGTAAGCCATCTGACTATCGACATTCCAAAAAAACGCAAAGATAGAGACAGCGACAGGCTGCCTAGGTCCAAAGCTACCGATGACGGTTCTCCTAAGCCAGTCGCCAGTTTGCCGGTACTCACTGAGGTGCTTTCTCAGTCCCTGATACCCACTACTTCAGATTCGCAGGCCTCTACTGAGACCCATTCGGAGTCTGGTATGCCGTGAGATGTTTCAGTTGTGGAACCTGCAGATGTCTCTACCTTGGATGGGTCTGGAGCTGCTGTGCAGGCATTGGCTTCTGAGGGTGTATTCAGGCCTACTGACTTGCATATTAAACCAACGCCATCTTCTTCTTCAAGGACTAAAACTCGTACCATGCCTAGAAAACTGACTCCCAGACTGCATGGTCAGGCCTCTATGCCTAAAAAACAAGTGATAGGAATGGCTGAAGACCTTATTACTTTAATTAGTGGACGCCAGCTTTCCCCCTCTAAGAGACCTAGGTCTGAGTTTGCTTATGACACTTCTGACCAGGATTCTGAATTTTTTGTTTCCTCTGATGACCAGGATTTACCCTTATTTACCTATGAGGATTCTGATTCTGAGGACTCTATTCCCTCTGCTTCTCCCCCAGCGGATTTCTCTTTTGGTGAAACCTTGCATACTCTCAGGGAGCATTTTCATTGGGAAGGTCAGGATTTCTCTGATTCTAAAAAGAGGCTTAGGGATTTCTTACTACTGTCCCCGCACAGACCTTTAGCCATAACTCCCATACTAGACTTTGTTGATGATGCCTGTTCGGAATCTAGCTTGGCCCCTAACTCTTTACCTCCTGCTCCCAGAAAACCTAACAGATATTACAGGGTCCCTAACTCTCACAAGTTCCTTTTTAAAAATCCTACTGCGGACCCTGAGACCATTTCACAGGGACTCAAGGTATTAAAGCTACTACTGCCAAAAGTCCTACCTCCTCTGATAGAGACTACAGGGTGCTGGATAGATGGGATAAGAAGGTATACACTTCTGCAACTTTGGCCATTAGGGCTTTAAACTGCCAGTTTCATATGTTAAAGTAGAAGCAACATATTTTTGGATTGCTTAAACAGAAAATTATGTTGATTTCTGATTGTGCTGAAAATAAGGATTTACAGGATTTACTGTACTCAGCTGAACAAGTTGGAAAACATACTTTGCAATGTGGTTTTGACTCACTAGAGGCATCTTGCAGGGCTGCTGTAACTGGGTCTGTACTTAGAAGGCATGCTTGGCTTAAGGAGCAATCATTGCCAGATCATGTTAAAGAGAAAATTACTGGATGCTCCCTTAAACCAGGACTGCCTGTTTGGCAACAAGGCAGAATAAGTTCTTAAAAAGATGGAGGAAAAAGCAAAATCTATGCAAACTGTTAAAGATTTTTTTACAAGTACAACCTCCAAGGTTTAGTAGGCATTGGCCTTCCAAGAATTGGTCCTTTCCTGTCTCTTCCAGACCTTCTCAGTCCAAACCCAGATCCAGCAGAGCTCCTAGGCTTCAATCCCAGGGTACGTACAGGACTAAGCTGTGGAGGGCCTCCACTTTCAAATATGAGAGTAATAAAACTCCCCTATTTGGTAAGCTGTCTAAATGACTTCCTTTTAAAACTTCCAAGCACTCCTCAACTAACTGCCCCTTTGAGGGGAAAGATTGCTCTTCATGCAAAGAACTGGGAACTCATTACCCAGGACAAATGGGTTCTAAATATAGTGTCCCAGGGATACAGATTTCACTTCCACATGTTACCAACACCAAGCGGATGGCCAGATCTACCCCCAAATCAGTGGGCCGAGGCCCAAAAGCAAGTACTTTCTCTTTTAAGCATTGGGGCTGTTCAATTGGTACCAGAAGAGGAAAAGGGACAAGGTTTCTACTCAAGACTTTTCCTGGTACCCAGAAAAAACAAAACGTGGCGTCCTGTCCTGGACCTGTCTACTCTAAACACCTTTTTGGTGATTCCAAAATTCAAGATGCTAACTGTTCACCAGTTGCTCCCTATGCTAGGCAAAGACACCTGGTTGGCAACACTAGATTTAAAGGAAGCATACCTGCACATCCCAATCAGGGAATCTTACAGAAGATACCTATGCTTCAAAGCAGGCTACACACACTATCAGTTCTCTGCACTGCCCTTTGGCTTATCTACTCTGCCCAGGGTATTCACAAAGTGCCTAGCTCCAGTCATTGCATTTTGCAGGCAAAGAAATATTCAAATATACCCATACCTGGATGATTGTTTAATTCAGGCAGAAAGCCAGGACATACTTTTGAAACATCTGGTCTTTGTGCAAAGGGTGCTAACTTGTCAGGGGTACACCATAAACAAAAAGAAATCACACCTGGTACCCTGTCAACAAATTATATTCCTGGGAGCAAGCTTGAATACAACTTCCCAGATGGTTTTCCTCACACCAGAGAAACAGATTCGTTTGACAACCTACTTCAAACAAGTGGCCACAAAAACTCTGTTATCTGCAAGGCAAATACTACAAGCCTTGGGGTTCATGGCCTCCTGCATTCTTCTAATTCCATATGCAAGACTGCATATGAGAAAACTACAGTGGTATCTAAAAAGCTTATGGTGTCAACATTCTCAGGATCTAGAAGCAATTATTCATGTCATACCTTGCCTACGCCTAGAGTTTCTTTGTTGGGCAGGGGCCTGCCACCAAAACAAGGGACTGCCATTCACACTACCCCCTGCCACCAAAACCCTAACAACAGACACATCATACTATGCATGGAGGGCTCACCTGGCAGGGAAGTGCATTCAGGACAAATGGAACCCAAATCAAATGCACCTGCATATCAATCAAAAAGAAATAAATATTAGCTGTACAGAATGCTCTGACAGCCTTCAAGGACCACATTCTTCCAGGACAATTAATAGTAAAGACGGACAACATCACTGTTATGTGGTTCATAAACAAGCAGGAAGGTACACATTCTTAACTCCACTGCAGACTAGCTATGGCATTGTGGAACTCAGCCCTGAGCTACCAAGTGCATCCACAAGCTCAATTCCTGCCAGGTAAATTGAATACACTGGCAGACGAACTAAGCAGAAACCTCATGGACCCACATGAGTGGAAACTGGAACCAAGGATTTTCAATATGTTGACAAACAAATGGGAGCGCCCAGATATAGACCTGTTTGCCTCCCCCCAGAACCATCAATTGGACAAATCTAGCACAAGGACTCCTCACAAACAAGCTTGGAAAGTGGATGCTTTGTCCTTCAGCTGGAAAAACCTATCAGTTTATGCCTTTCCTCCTCTGCCTCTGCTCTCCAAAGTACTACTAAAGATCAAACAAGACAAACCAAGGATGATTTTGATTGCACCAGACTGGCCATGCCAACACTGGTACCCCCTCTTGCACAGTGTGTCACTGTTGGCCCCATGGCACCTGCCCCAGACTTCTACCCTACTGTCTCAGCAGGAAAATCAGATCCTGCACCCTTAGCTTCAAACACTGAACCTAGCAGCCTGGCTAATTACCTAATCTCTCCTTTACCATCCCTCAGTAAACCAGTGATGGATATCATTTTAGAGGGAAGGAGGCCTAGTACTAGAAAATCATATGCTGAAAAATGGAAAAGATTCTGTGCCTGGAAGCAATCTCAAGGGATGAGCACAGCAATGCCCAATTTACCTCAGATGCTTTGCAAGGGCCTGTCTTTCTCCTCCATCAAAATTCATGCCTCAGCGATTTCAACTCATTACAGCACAGAACCTCCCCTCTTCTCTCATCCACTGCTCAAGCAATTCCTCGGAGGGGCCAAAAATTTACGACCACCCAGGAGAGCTCCAACCCAGCATGGGACCTTAACTTTGTATTGGAAAAACTCACTCTTCCTCCTTTCGGGCCAGCTGCTACTGCAGACTTAAAATTCCTTTCTTGGAAAATAGCTTTCCTTTTAGCAATCACTTCAGCAAGAAGGCTATCTGAATTACAAGCCCTCATAGCAGTGGAGCCTTTCATCATCTTTCATGCGGACAGGGTGTCTCTCAGGACCAATCCCTCCTTCATGCCCAAGGTGGTATCCAGTGTGGCCCTCAATCAGTCCATTCATTTGCCACCCTTCTTTCCTAATCCACAAAACAAAGGGGAAGGGATACTGCACTTTTTAGATGTGCACAGACAACTTAGATTCTACTTGGACAGGACTAAACCTCAAAGGAAGTCTGACCAACTGCTGGTGGCATTTGCTGCAGGGGCAGAGGGGAAGACTATTTCAAAGCAAAGCATTTCCAAATGGGTAGGCCATTGAATTCATTTCTGCTAGAAGCACCATGGAAAACCTATCCCACAGGGGATTAGACCCCACTCAACCAGGGCTGCATCTACCTCTACAAGGAGGGTGGCCTAATGGTTAAGGTCTTTGCCTTACAAACATAAGGTGCAGGGCTTGAACATCTACATTTATGGTAAGTGTACACAACTGTACTTTTTCCTTAGAGCACCTTTATTTTTTATCATCTGCATTGGGCGGCCCTTCCTTTCACTGTTGCCATTCCCTTTCTTTCACATAAAAAAATTTCCATTTTAGACATTAGAATTATCTTTAGTATAGACTTAGGTGGTGGTCTGCAATTGCTAATAGTGTTGTAGTTTTTCTAATGTTTAAAGTTAGATATTGTCTGTGTGTACTGTTTTCCATGTAGTTTGCTTACCTCTTAGAACTTGATTTGTGGTTTGTGTGGGTGTGGGTGGGTGTATGTATATTTTTTCTCACTGGAGATGGATAAAGAAAAAGTTTCAGAAATTGCCAAAAGTGTGGCCACAAGACCCCCCACTGATATATTCATGAGTCATGTGTGGTGTGCTTGAGGGTGAAATGCTCCATCTGTCAAGGCTTTTGGCTTTATGTACTGTCAGACAGTAAAATAAGTTGATGATCAAGGACCTGTTACCTTCTGATCCAGAGGCTGACAAGACCAAGAAGGCTACTGAAAAAAAAAAAGAAAAAGAGAAGAGCATGGAGAAAACCACAAAGTGAGGGAAGGAAGCCCATAAGCTGAGGCAGAAAATTCAGAACCGTCTTTGGTTTAGAAGGCCCCAGGGACTGAGCTGAAATGCTGACAAGTTGTCCATTCTCAGCTCCATCCTTGTCAGACCTGATTATTGCCCATGTTGAGTCACCTAGGAGATTACTAAGTAGGAATCCACTGGAGAGGGTGGTATCAAACATACCCTCCTGACCTTTATCAGCTTCTCCATTGTGGTCCTTCATGTCCTCCAGGAGCACTGCAGAAGCAGATTTGAATAATATGATATGGGCATTCCTGAAGACTCAGACAAAGGTTGGCAGGATGCCATCCTATTCTGTCTTGAGGGTGTATAGGGCTGCCCCATAATCTCCCATCTTAGGACCTTCCATGGCACATATCTTAGCACCAGTGGTCTTGGAGCCCACTATGGACTCATTCTATTCTCGTGGTACTAACTTGCATTCCTAGCTTAGTCCCTGATGTATTTGAACTGACACAATTGACCCCTAGAGTCTTGAAGCTGAGTTTCTCTTGGGGCCTTCATCTCAACGCAGTGTCTTCAGTGTTATCATCGGAGTTGTCTCACATGGTTCCCTTGTCACTGTTGGATATATCAGCCTTCAAGATGTTGGTGCCTATCCCTTCCATTTTATTGATTCTGGAGATGTTTTCCTCAGTATCGCCAACTTCTCATTTGGGAAGAGTGGACCTGGCCATTGAAGTAGGCTCCTTGGATCTAGCCGAGGTGGGACCATGGGACCATTGCTTCTCTAGTGAGAATAAATGTGTAGACCTTCTCAATGTAAGCTTTTCACCCCACCCCTCATGACTCCCATTCTTCTGTGACTCTCTTACTCATGCATTCGTGAGTCAGAACCGAGGGACTGGCCTCAAAAATGTCACTCAGTTACAGGATGTGTCCTATGCGGAGTGGATTCGTGCACCACTGATGTTATAAGAAAAAGGATATACAAAAAGAGGCATTTTGATTCCCTATCAGAGTCTGCCATTTGGTTAATCAAAAATATTCCCCTCAATCCCGGCTGGAAGACTCCACTTTCGGCAAGCTTCTCAAATTAATGTGGCAGAATGGAGCTTGGCTCACTTGCTCACTCTTTCAGGACAAGGGGGTGCTTTTGAGTCCTGCATCTCTGCTCCTTCTACATATGGGTGGTCCCTCCTGTAGACCAGCTAATTGAATTAGTTGGCAGGAGGTCATGGAGGAGCCTGATACTTGTGAGTCTGAAGCCCATAAACCAGATAGATAACCTCATCATCCCTGAAGGACTGCCTAACTACTCCCCTCTGGAGGCATTTGGGGGTGAATTATTCCTCTACTTTCCTGTGTGGGTGTCCATCACACAGGACAAATGGGTAAGAAGGATAATATCCAGAGGTTATACAATTCCTTTTTCCTTTCCCTACTCATTTAATACAGCTGCCTGTCGATGTGCCACCCTGCGAACTAAAGACTGCCAAAAGAGAAGTTCTCTCTTTTATTTAAAAAAGAGATATCCAAGAAAACCCATCACGTCAGACTGGGTCAGGATTCTACTCAAGATTCTTTTTGTTTGGAACAAAAACAATGATGTCAGTCATGTAAACATTTACATAACTGCAGTTCAGGATGGTCATGGTGCAGTAAATTTTGCCTTGCTTACAGACAAATGGTTGAATGTGCTCGATCAGTCTCCAGGATGCCTATCTCCACATTGAAGTACACAAACCATTCCAGAGACTTCTATACTTCTGCCAGGGAGCCGGTTATTTCCAATTCCATGACATGACTCTCTTAAACTCCACTTAAATGTTTTTTCCTGCAAGAAGTATGTAATTTCTTGCAGAGTTCCCCAGGCATTGTATTTGAACAAAGGCATCATGTTCTTATCAGGCCTGTGCTCCATGAGTATCACACCTAGTCCTCCATATAGGTTTCACACAAGTGGTGAGCCATAGCCATCTCCCTACCTCCCTGTAAGACAGGTGACCTATTAGTAGCCATTCACTCCCATATTTCTCACCCTGTCTCTTCCAGGGCCATTCACTCCCATATTTCTCACCCTGTCTCTTCCAGGGCCTGAGCTGCTAACTAAACTCTGGTTATCTGAGTCATAGACAATGACCCAGAGCTTTAGCCCTCTTTGCTAAAGAGTAGGGATGGATTGCCATTCTTGGGTGCATAGGTCACCTGGTGGCTTGTACAGTAGTCCCAGGCCATACCCCTGGGACTGATGAGAGTAAGAAAGCACTAAATGTGGAACTGATAGATAATGTCCAGGTGGGAGTGGTAGGACTCCTGCTCAGCCTGGCAGGGGAAGTGTAAAAATGCTATGGAAGTTAGGCCACACATTGGGCCTTCTAAGGCAGAATTTCCAAATATTATCATTGCTGCAAAATTGAGCATAAAGAGACGTACAATTCTGTTTTTTTTTTTTAAACCAAAAACATCTTTATTAAATTATCATGTATGGCATTGGCAGTCATATATTTTTGTGCATGAAAACAAATTGTATTGACATAATTGTAATTGTAAACATTATACATCACAAACCATACTGACATAATTGCATCCCGTCATTATCAATCAGCCATTGCACAGCTCATTCAAATCCTGCCTTCTTTTAAACCTCAGTCCTCCTCTGCATGTATTGTTCCCACAATTCCAATTTTTGTGTATGTAATTTGCTCCTACCATTTTCTAAAGATCCCAATTCCAGTTATTTTATATCTGTTACTGTATTCACTACTACTACCAGTAAAGTTAATTTAGACTTTGATTTCCATTTTCTAGTAACTGCTTGTTTGGCAGCCACCATAATTAGACTCAGCAAGGCCTTACTATGTCTAGGCAGTTCTGATTCTGTATCATAGCTCAAAAAAAATTAATTTCCTTAATTACACCAATTTGCTCACCCAGTATCTCTGACACAGCAGTCTGCAATCTACCTGTTTAAGTTCTAAACACAGATGTGCTTTCTTTTCAGTGCAGGGTGGACTTTTCTTTCATGTCTATATGCCTTTTTATGTTTTTACCGTTAACTATTGCATAATGTAAGGCTGTACTCTGTTTTGAATTTTGGTTACTAAATTTAAGGTACCACTTAATTACAGTTATAGTAGACTGAGCCAAAATAGACATGTTTGCTGCAATGTACCTAGTGTACCGAAATAAAATAAATTGTTGCTGTTGATAATCAAACCAGTGGATTATATATGATTCTTCTTTTGGTCTCTCTAGCACTTCATAGATGTGGTCCATCATAACTTTCTAATGTCTTACATAGTTGTAATATTGCTCATTCCCTTTGTTCTAGTACACAAAGGCCTCCTGTTAGCTCCATCCTGTATTATCTGGTTGTCACCCATTTAGTTACCAAGGTCCCCTGTTATTGAGCTTCCTTCTTGCTGGCTTTGTGATTCTCTTACTTTAGCAGGCTTTTTAAAAGGTATGAAAGTGCACCTTTTTTAAAATGGCTTACCACTACCTTTACTTGTTTTGTAATACATATTTGTCTGGCAGTTGATGGAGAGGTGTTAAGGTTGTAAGCTTTTGTCCCTGTGGTACAAGATTTGATTCTCTCACCCCGAATTTGCCGAATGTGTGACCTCAAGCAAGTTACTTAACTAGACATTGCTCCTGGGTTGCCCCTGAAAAAGGACTATGTGCCCAATGAGCCTACCCTGTTAGCAAACAGGCATTATTGTTGTTAGTGTATTTCACAGTTTTATTTTATGTCTTATGGTTTGCTTTATTGTTTTTATTTTTGTACAGTGCTTGGGTTCAGGCACTTGAACTTGATAGGTGCTTTTGGTTGTGCATTCTTTTTCAGCCTGAGTATGTACTCTATAGAGAAAGCTACTAAACACTATCCATCTTTTTATGGGGGTCTTATTAAATTCTTTAGAAGTGATGGTACATTTGTGCTGTTGAATGTGAAGTCCAGAACAGATTAGTACATTTTTTCTTCATGGAATAGCAGTATTATATCCTAATGTCAGGAGTAAAGTTTGAATAACATTTGTATCTGTTCAAATACAGCACCAGACTGGAGATGTTCTTTATGTTTCACTGTTGCAGTCATCACGTTTGGGTTATCTGCTTGCAGTAGCCCTCATTTGGCCTGATTAACAAAGTCTTGGGTCCTGCGTCAGTTGCTGTTCTTTCTTCCATGACATTATGTCGTCAGGGGTATAAAACATGCAGTTGATGCCATTACATCAGTCTTTCTTGCCGTGCGTGCCCGTAGCAGAAGCAGTTTGCAAGTGCCGGTCGGTCGACTCCTGAAATTTTCATTTTCAAGTTTCAGAACCGAAGTCTTCAACTAAAGCTAAGTACCCCATTGGGGAAACTTTTTCTTGCTCCTTACCGATGTCAGTAAAAGTTAATAATTGTATTACTTGTGGAAAGCAAATAACCTCATAAAGATTTTCATTCGTATTCTATTCCTTGCCTAGGCCCTGACCATGATGTACTGTGCTGTCAGTTTTGTGCTTTATTTAATCAGCGCACTATCCGTCGTCGGTATATTTTCACCTCTAAAGATTTCGGTTCTCGGTTTAATTATCCAGAAATGTCGTTGGTTAGTCATCCGACTACTGGGATTCTGAAAAAACGCAAGGATAACGACAGAGACAGGCCGCTGAGGTCCAAAACTGCCGACGACGCTTCTCCTAAGCCATTCGCCAGTTTGCTGGTACTCAGTGAGGTGCTTTCGCGGCCCCTGATATCCGTTACTATTGATTTGCAGGCCTCTACTTAGACCCATTCGGAGTCCGGTATGCCATGAGATGCTTCAACTATGGAACCGGTGGATGTCTCGACCTTGGATGGGTCCAGAGCCACTGTGCAGGCACCGGCTTCTGAGGGTGTATTCAGACCTACGGACTTGCATATTAAACTGATGCCTCCTTCTTCTTTTACGCCTAAATCTCGAACCATGCCTACAAAACCGAAGCCCAGGCCGCATGCTCAGGCTTCTATGCATAAAAAACAAATAAGAATGGCTGAAGATCTTATAACCTTAATCAGGGGAACCCAGCCTCCCCCTTCTAAGAGACCTAGGACTGAAGTTGTTTATGAATCGTCTAACCTGGATTCTGATTTTTTTGACTCTTCTGATGATCTGGATTTGTCCTTATCATGAGGATTCTGATGCAGAGGACTCTATTCCCTCTGCTTCCCCTCCAGAGGATTTTTCTTTTGGTGAAACCTTACATACTCTAAGGGAGCATTTCCACTGGGAAAGCCAGGATTTTTTTGATTCAAAAAAGAGGCTTAGGGATTTCTTACTCCTGCCTCAACATACGCCTTTAGCTATTCCTCCTGTACTAGACATTGTTGATGATGCTTTTTCTGAATCTAGTTTGCCTCCTGCTCCCAGAAAACCCGACAGATATTACAGGGTTCCTGATTCACACAAGTTCCTTTTTAAAAATCTTATTGCAGATCCAGAGACTATTTCACAGGGACCCAAGGGCATTAAGGCTTCTACTGCTACAAATCCTACCCCTTCTGATAGAGACTCCAGGGCACTGGATAGATGGGGTAAGAAGGTTTACACTTCTGCAAACTTGGCCATTGGGGCTTTAAACTGCCAATTTCATATGTTAAAGTATCAACAACATGTTATTGGATTGCTTAAACAGAAAATGATGTTGATTCCGGACTGTGCGGAAAATAAAGAATTACAGTATTTAATGCATTCTGCTGAACAGGTTGGAAAACATACTTTGCAATGTGGATTTGATTCTTTACAAGCCTCTTGCAGGGATGCTGTTACTGGTTCTGTGATCAGAAGACATGCTTGGCTTAAGGAGCAATCTGTCCCTGATCACGTTAAAGCTAAATTGCTGGATGCTCCCTTAAATCAGGACCGCTTGTTTGGCAACGAGGTGGAGGAAGTTCTTAAAAAGATGGAAGATAAAGCTAAATCTATGCAAACTGTTAAAGATTTCGTACAAATTCAGCCTCCTAGATTTAGTAGGCACTGGCCCTCTAAGAATTGGTCCTTTCCAGCCTCTTCATGGTCTTCTCAAGCCAAACCCAGACATAGCAGAAACCCCAGGTTTCAGTCCCAGGGGACACACAAGACTAAGCAGTGGGGGGTTTCTGCACCCAAATCAGGGAGTAGTAAGACTCCCCCCTGTGGAAAATAGTCTCAATGACTTGCTTCTAAAACTTCCAAGCACTTACCAACTGAATGCTCCTTTAGGCGGAAAGATTGGTCTGCAGGCCAAAAACTGGGAACTCATTACCCAGGACAAATGGGTTTTAAATATAGTGTCCCAAGGATACAGATTTCACTTCCACACCTTACCAACAACAAGCAGGTGGCCAGATCTACCCCCAAAATCAAGTACTCTCTCTCTTAAGCATGGGGGTTATTCAGTTGGTACCAGAAGAGGAAAAGGGACAAGGGTTCTATTTGAGATTTTTCCTAGTACCCAGAAAAGGCAATACATGGCGTCCTATCCTGGACCTTTCTACTCTAAATACCTTTCTGGGTGATTCCAAAATTCAAGATGCTGACTTCACCAGCTGCTTCCTATGCTAGGCAAAGATGCATGGTTGAAAACACTAGATTTAAAAGAAGCATACCTACACATCCCTGTCAGGGAGTCTTGCAAAAGATACCTACGCTTCAAAGCAGGCTACATGCACTATCAGTTCTCTGCACTGCCCTTTGGCTTATCTATTGCACCCAAGGTGTTCACAAAGTGCTTAGCTCCAGTCATTGCATTCGGAAAGGCAAAGAAATATTCAAATATACCCATGTCTAATTCGGGCAGAAAGCCAGGACATACTTTTGAATCATCTGGCCTTTGTTCAAAGGGAACTGACTTGTCTGGGTTACACCATAAATGAAAAGAAATCACACCTGGTACCCTGCCAACAAATTATATTCCTGGGAGCAAGCTTGAACACAACTTGCCAGATGGCTTTCCTCATGCCAGAGAAACGGATTCATTTGACAACCTACTTCAAACAAGTGGCTACAAAAAAACAGCTATCTGCAAGGCAAATACTGCAAGCCTTGGGGTTCATGGCCTCCAGCATTATTCTAATTCCATATGCAAGGCTGCATATGAGGAAACTGCAATGGTATCTCAAAAGCCTATGGTGTCAACATTCACAGGATCTAGTAACAATGATTCCTATCATACCTTGCCTACGCCTAGAGTTCCTTTGGGGGGCAGAGGCCTGCCACCAAAACAGAGGACTACCATTCACACTACCCCCTGCTGCCCAAACCTTAACAACAGACGCATCAGACTATGCATGGGGGCCCACCTGGCAGGGAAATGCATTCAGGGCAAATGGAACCCAAGTCAAATGCACCTGCATATCAATCAAAAATAAATGTTAGCTGTACAGAATGCTCTGACAGCCTTCAAGGACCACATTCTTCCAGGACAATTAATGATAAAGATGGACAACACCACTGTTATGTGGTATATAAACAAGCAGGGGGGTACACATTCGTACCCTCTTTGCAGACTAGCCATGGCATTGTGGAACACAGCCCTGAGCTATCAAGTACATTTGCAAACTCAATTCTTGCCAGGAAAACTAAATACACTGGCAGACAACTAAGCAGAAACCTCATGGACCCACACGAGTGGAAACTAGAACCAAGGATTTTCAACGTGTTGACAAGCAAATGGGGGAGTCCAGATATAGACCTGTTTGCCTCCCCCTAAAACTATCAGTTGGACAAATTCTGCACAAGGACTCCCCACAAACAAGCTTGGAAAGTGGATGTTCTGTCCTTCAGCTGGAAAAACCTATCAGTTTATGCTTTTTTTCCTCTGCCTCTGCTCTCCAAAGTACTACTAAAGATCAAACAAGACAAACCAAGTACGATTTTGATTGCACCAGACTGGCCACGCCAACACTGGTACCCCCTCTTGCGCAGTGTGTCACTGTGGGCCCCATGGCACCTGCCTCAGACTCCTACTCTATTGTCTCAGCAGTAGAACCAGATTCTGCACCCTCAACTTCAAACACTGAATCTAGCAGCCTGGTTAATTACATCATTTCTCCTTTACCATCCCTCAGTAAACCAGTGTTGGATATCATTTTAGAGGCAAGGAGGCCTAGTACCAGAAAGTCTTAAGGTGAAAAATGGAAAAGATTTTGTGCCTGGAGCCAAGCTCAAGGGACGAGCACAACAGTGCCCAATTTACCTCAGATTTTACAATACTTAACTGAGATGCTTCATAAGGGCCTGTCTTTCTCCTCCATCAAAATTCACGCCTCAGCCATCTCATCTCATTATAACACAGAACCACCCCTCTTCTCTCATCCACTACTTAAGTTCCTCAGAGGGGCCAAAAATCTACGACCACCAAGGAGAGCTCCAACTCCAGCCTGGGACCTCAACTTTGTATTGGAAAAGCTCACCCTTCCTCCTTTCGAGCCAGCTGCCACTGCGGACCTAAAATTCCTTTCTTTTTAGCAATCACTTCAGCAAGAAGGTGTCTGAATTACAGGTCATCATGGCAGTGGAGCCTCTCATCATCTTTCATGCGGACAGGGTGCCCCTCAGGACCAATCCCTCCTTCATGCCCAAGGTGGTATCCAGTGTGACCCTTAATTAGTCCATACATTTGCCAACCTTCTTTCCTAATCCACAGAACAAAGGGGAATGGATTCTGCACTCCTTAGACGTGCACAGACAACTTAGATTCTACTTGAACAGAACTAAACCTCAAAAGAAATCTGATCAACTGATGGTGGCATTTGCTACAGAGGGGAAGGCTATTTCAAAGCAAACCATTTCCAAATGGGTAGGCCATTGCATTCATTTCTGCTACAAACACCATGAAAACCTATCCCACAGGGGATCAGACCCCACTCTACCAGGGCTGCATCTGCCTCTACAGCCTTTCTCAGAGGTGTCCCTACCAGGGACATCCTAGAAGCTGCTACCTGGAGTTCTGTACAAACTTTCACCAAGCATTACCATCTGCCCCAATTTTCTCCAAATCCAGAGCTGGCTTTGCCACTGCAGTCTTGCAGGGCCTTTTGGCTGGTCCTAATTCTATTTAAATTCCTCCTCCCATCCTTAGCTTTGGGAATATACCCAGAAGTGATGACTGCAACAGTGAAACATGAAGAACATAGTACAGTTGTGTACACTTACCATAAATGTAGATGTTTGAGTGTATTCACTGTTGCAGTCCTGGTTACCCTCCCTCCAGCCCCCTTCTTTTTTTTGGATATACCTCGACTTTCCTATCTTCAAAAGCTTTTTGGTGTATTTGCTTTTTTGTTGGAGGTATAACCTTGTATATTTATAGATTTAATTGCTTCCCATTAAGGGGGCACCTGACATCTGGGGCAAGAAAAACTGATGTAATGGTGTTGGCTGCATGTTTTATACCCCTGACAACCTGATGTCATGGAAGAAGGGACAGCAACCGACACAGGACCCAAGACTTTGTTAATCAGGCCGACTGAGGGCTACTGCATGCAGATAACCCAAAAGTGATGAGTGCAACAGTGAATACACTCGAACATCTACATTTATGGTAAGTGTACACAACTGTACTTTGTGAAGATCCCCCATTTTGGAATCTTGCATTGGTAACTATTTTTTTTTTTTTCAGAGTATACTATTAAGTGATGACTCCTCAGATTCTGAATCAGAAATTGATGAAGATGATGAAGATGAAGATTATGAAGAAGAGTTTGTTTTGTCTCGAGATGAACTTCAAGACATGCTGCGATTGCATCAGTACAAAAAATTTCATCAGAACAAATTTGCCAAGGACAAAGATGTGAGTAAAGTGTTTCCTACCACAGTTTGATAAAAATCCTAGATCACTGCACTGGAAATTTCCAGTGGCAAAACAAGAATACTGCTTTTTACGACTTGAGATCAAAGAATCATAGAAAATATAAGGCAACTGGGCCAGGAGGCCATTAACACTGTGCAGTAATCAACCTAGTCCTTACCTCCCTTTTCAAATAGGGACAAGGCAGCCATACCATGGGGGAATTTATGAATGCCCACCCAATTATATCTTTGCCGTGAGAACAAAGAGTGAATTCATTCCAGAGAAGGTTTAGGAGCTGCATTACAAATTTCACTTCCACTCTGTTTTATGTAATTAGATTTAGGTCTTTGGCTCGTGTTTTTGTACGACTGTGTGATTCATGAAGGCCTAAGAGGTCTTGGGTTATTGTATCCCTTATGGCTCAAAATGCAAGGCATGTATCACCTCTAAAGAGTGTATAGGTTCATAGGTAGGTACTAGGCTATTGGCCCTAGGGCCTATATAAGCCTAGCCAAAAAGGTACCCTGGCTTTCGCCACCCAAGAAAATTATTTTCCTGTGCCCCTGTCGAGCAGAGCCACAGAAGTGATCCCCGGGGTGAATTTCCTATTTCCCATCCAATCATCAGGATTTTTCTTGAAGAGTGCTAATGAGGAGCTCTGTTTGACCTAGATAGGTAGTCTGTTCCAGAGTATGGGAAGTCTCTGGAACATGAATCTATCCCTCCAGCATGTTCTGTTTATTGTGGTGGCAAGGTTTAGGTCCCAACAGCGTGTATCTCGGAGGGATTGGGATTTCTTTAAGTGGAGCATGTCCAACAGCTCTGGGTTTTACATAGCTTTGTATGTTAGGCAGAGATCGCCTCCGAGTAGGCGATATGCGATGGAGTAAAGCTGGAGTTTTTTGAGACGGTCTGCGTAGGGCTTCTGTTTCAGGCCAGTAATCCTCTTTGTGAGGTATTTCTGTGGCCTTTCAAGTTGTTGTAGATGTCTTGTGAGGTACATACCAAAAGGGGCATTGTACACTCTAATGGGTCTAATGAGTGATGAGTAGAGGGGAACAATGACCTATTTTTTTCTGGATGAGAAACCTTTTGTGATGAGGTGTACCACGTAGAAGGACTTCTGACCACTGTGGCGATGTGATTATCAAAGGAGAGACTACTGTCCACCTGTGTACCATGGTCTCCTATCACACTTTCGGTGTTAAGTAGACTACCACCTATGTGGTAGTTCATGGGTGCAGAGTTTTTTACCAAAGGGGATGACAATACACTTTTTGTCATTGAGCTTCAAGCCATGGCTTTGACACCAGGCATCTGTCTCTGTGAGGCACTTTTGTAGGATGTCCACATTGTTAGGAGTTTTGATTTTTGGCTCCTGGTTTTCAGTCATGTGCAAACTTTGTTAGCCAAAGACCTTCTGTGTTAGCCTGTACTTCAGAGAAGTAGATACCAAACAGGAGAGGACCCAGGACTGAACCCTGTGGTACTCCACTTGTCACTGGTCTGAAGTCGGATTTGGAGTCTGCTACTTTCACAGTGTGGGTTCTATCCATGAGCCAGTTGGCAACCCATCTTGTGACATAGGGATTTATACCTAGTTTAGTGAGGTTATCTATAATTCCAGAGTGGGGAATGGTGTCGAAAGCCTTGGCGAGATCTAGATAGGCTGTGTGAAGCACCTTACCCTCATCTATGGCTTTGGTGACTGCTTCAAAGAGGTCTATCAGGTTTAGGCGACATGATCTGCCTTTTACAAACCTGAACTGGGTGGGGTCCAGAGTTTGGAGATTACCAATCTCTTTGTTTATGAGTTCCATGATCATACATTCCATGGCCTTGCATACCCGGCTTGTCAGGCTAATGCGGTGGTAGTTCCCGGTGTCCGTCGTGGCTCCCCTTTTGTGGAGTGGGATAACTGTCGCGGTACGCCATTCAGTGGGCACAAAGCCTGAGGTAAGATATAGGATACTAAATAGACCTTTCAGTTTAATCTCTGTTCTTTTCAGTTGCTTGATGTGTCTAGTGAGATACATCCTAAATAAGGCATTGCATTCTATGACAGGCATAATCAGTGTGAAATACAGTTGGTTAAAGACTTCTTTTGAGCTTGAAGATATATCTTTTGAAATTAGTTGTGGAAGGTAAAAGGACTGTCAAACCACTGCTGCAGCATGATGGTCAAATGAAAGGAAACTTGTTGGACGTGGGCTGTTGTCTACACTGTAAGCTGTAGGGTGGGATTGTTTATGAAATGCATCAGTATTTTTTTTTGGCATTTAATTCGAGTTCATCTGTAGTACAACAGTTAACAAATGTAAGCTCATGTTGGCATGCCTATGCATCAGAGGAGAACTTGAGGAAGGCAGCCAGTGTGCAATTATCCCCAAACTTGATTAACCAGAATCCTTGTTTATGATTTGTAGTTTAAAAACATTAGATGCCAAATCTCAGACTTTACAAGTCAGATCCTTGAGGTCCTCCGCTGGACACCTTCATGCACTATGAAGATGCACTCTCCCCTCTTGCTGTGTGGCTTCTGTCCTTCAACCAATTTGCAGTCCATCTATGCACTGGTCAATGAGGAGTGCATTTAAATTATTATGTTGGCATGAGGTATAGCATCACATGCCTTGATAAGGACAAGCTATGTTGTGTGAACAGTGTGCCCCCACTGTTTCACCCTGTCAAGTTTATTACATTCATCAGACAGAATATACCTTTACAAAATAAAATTAGTGGAGTCTGGTCTGATTTGATATCAGTGTTAATCCACTCCACTGTGATATGTTCCATGGCTTTGCATGTCTGAATAACTGATCTGCATATTCTGGGATAAAAGATGGGGCCACCCTTGTGAAGTGGCATCATCATAGCTGTGCACTATACCTAGGGACAAAGCCAATTATTGAGTTCAGGTTCATCCTGTATGCTGTTTATTAGGCAGCCAAGTATGTTATTAGGTCACATAGGTGATGCATGTTTTGTTTTGGAAAGTGCTTTTAGTGCAAATGTTCTTTGATGATAATTGCAGGTCAGAGACCTTCAGGGATCTGTAGAGTTTCTGTAGTTGTCTCTGAGGTGAAGGTTGTACTGAATTTGTTTGCTAGTATGTTGGAAACATCCACTAGATCCAAGTGGGTATTTCCATTTTGAATGAGCTCAGTTGTTGTTGTTGGTCTTTTGGCTTTTCCCGGTTAGGGGTCGCCACAGCGAAACTCCGGTCCGCTAATGATTGCAGTAAGTTTTTACGGTGCCAAGTTACCAGCACAATGCCCAACCTTCAATAAAGGCACACCCATTCACGCATGTCTTTCGGAAAGCCACTCGACCACAGGGAGGACATGCAGACTCCACACAGAAGGCACTCCCTGCACTCCAGCCGAGAATCGAACGGGAGAACCTCTTGAATGAGCTCAGTGCAATTTACAATTTTTTTTTTATCATTTGATTACTGCAAAAGTCCGACTGTGATGAACAGCATACCACTTTTCAGCAAAGGCCATGGGAGAAAAGCTCCACTTTTCGTAATAGTTGCAGTGAATTAATGCAAGTTAACATTGTACAGATAGAAAGACAAAATTACATACATTTTCATATGGCTGACAATAGAATAAATGTAAAATAAAAACATTACTGATCTTAATAGTGGTAGTAGAAATTATTTAGGGGGAGAGGTGGAAGAAAGTCTATTGAAGAGCAGCATTTTTGGAAGAAAGAAGTAATAAAGTATATGAAAGAGCATTGAGTCTTGGAGCAGCATGGTTTGGGAGGAGTATTTGGGAAAGGGCTAAAAGTGAGCTGGCACTATTTTGAAAGTTATGGTTGGTATTTTAACAGAAGAGATTAGTGAGGAATAATAGAAGAGGAAGTAGTACTCTAAGGAAAAGTAGGTTATGGGATAATGATGATTAAATTAGAGTGTGACAGGAACATATTCAAAACTTGGACAAGTGTTCTTTGACAGTAAGCTTGAAATAATAAAGTTTAGATATGAGCCTAAGGTGGAGAGGGATGGTATTCTATATTTTTGTTGCATAGTTTGCATAGAGTCCCTTGCAGTGTTTGTAGATCTGGTGGTTTTGAGAAGAGATTGATTACCAGATCTTATAGATCTTGTGGTGTAGTAGTAGTGGAGAGTAGAAGCTGAGCAGATAGAGTCAACTGCATATTGAATTATAGAGTTTCTCTGGAGGCAGTGTGAAGGGAATTGTGTGTATATTGTATAGGATTGATCCAAGAATAGAGCCCTGTGGTACACCCATAAAGACTGTAAGAAAAGTTGAATAAGTTTGCCATTTAACTGCCTGAAGTCTACCAGAGAAGCAGTTATGGAACCATGGTAAAGCAGATTAAGAGAATTTAGGGAGGCAGGTTCTCCTAGAATTTTTTTTTTTGAGGCATGGTGTTGAATGCTTTTGATAGATCAAGGAAAAACAGGAAACATGGTGTTATTTGTTCCTTTCAGTGTTTATATTGTTTGTAAAGCTTAGAAGGGCAGTTGTGGTACTATGTTTGGGTTTAAAACCATATTGGGTATCTGTAATGTGATTACTAGTAGTAAGATAATTCATGAGTTGTGAGTGAATGTATTTCTTCAGGATCTTGGCTAGTGGTGAAAGTATAGCTATGGGCTGATAGTTAGAAAAATTTGTGGCAGAATCTCCTTTGTGTGGAGGAATGATAAATGATTTTTCCAAACTTCCAAACATGACTTTCCGTTATGGAGTGGTTAGTAAGAAAAGCTATTGGGTATAGTGATTCAGCTGCAGTGGTAAGATATTCTGCAGGAATGCTGTCTGCCACTAAGGTAGAGTGTTTAAGCTTTAAAATATGTTTTTTATAGTGTAAATGGGAATACATTTGAAAAAAAAGGAGGGATTAATGTTGGTGGGAATTGTATGGCCAGAGAGACGAGTTATTTTTAAGTAGAGTCAGAACACATTGGATAAAGTGGGAATTGAATTAGTTAGCCATTGAGCCTGTGATATTGGTAGTATTATGTATGGGGTGGTAGATTGACCTGATTTAAGTACTTCATTGAAGTGTTTCCAAAAGAGTTTGGGGTTCCTGTGTTGTCTTCGCTATAAGTTGAAATAGTATGTTTGCTTCTCAGTTTTTATTTTGGCCTTAGTAAGATTTTTCCACTGTCTGGCAAAGAATGATTGGAATGTATTTTTATCAGTGGCTCCCATGCTGTGTCTCTTTGTAGATTAAGTTTCTTGTTTCTTTTTATAGCCATGGAGTAGGGTTTGATTTAATTATTTTAATTCTGATGGGATCTTGCTGATCTAGTACATTTAGAAAAGCTGAGCTGAAGAAAGTGCCCATGTCATTAAGTGGTAGAGTCTTGAGGGGATTCCAGTAACATTATTTTAGTGTTTCATTGAAAATATCTTTGCAGAAAGTGGTTAGGTTGTGAACTTTGTTGTAGGTAGTAGTTTTGTTTATACTGAAGTTCTTCATGTTTCACTGTTGCAGTCATTACATTTGGGTTATCTGCTTGCAGTAGCCCTCAGTCGGCCTGATTAACAAAGTCTTGGGTCCTGCGTCAGATGCTGTCCCTTCTTCCATGACGTCAGGTCGTCAGGGGTATAAAACATGCAGCCGATGCCATTACATCAGTCTTTCTTGCCATGCAGTGCCCGAAGAAGTTTGCAAGTGCCGGTCAGCCGACTCCTAAAATTTTCGTTTTCGAGTTTCAGAATCGAAGTCTTCAACTAAAGCTAAGTACCCCGTTGGTGAAACTTTTTCTTGCTCCTTACTGATGTCAGTAAAAGTTAATAATTTCATTACTTGTGGAAAGCAAATACCTCACAAAAATTTTAATTCGTACTGTATTCCTTGCCTGGGCCCTGACCACAATGTACCTTACTGTCGGTTTTGTGCTTTATTTAATCAGCGCACTATCCGTCATCAGTATATTTTTGCCTCTAAATATTTCGGTTCTCTGTTTAATTATCCAGAAATGCCATCGGTTCGCCATCCGACTACCCGGATTCCAAAAAAACCGCAAAGATAAAGACAGTGACAGGCCGCTTAGGTCCAAAGCTGCCGACGACGCTTCTCCTAAGCCAGTCGCCAGTTCACTGGTACTCAGTGAGGCGCTTTTGCAGCCCCTGATACCTGCTACTTCTGATTCGCAGGCCTCTACTGAGACCCATTCGGCATCCGGTATGCCGCGAGATGCCTCAACTGTGGAACCTGCGGATGTCTCTATCTTGGATGGTTCCGGAGCCGCTCTGCAGGCACTGGCTTCTGAGAGTGTATTCAGGCGTACGGACTTGCATATTAAACCGATGCCTCCTTCTTCTTTTAGGCCTAAATCTCGAACCATGCCTAAGAAACCGATGCCCAGGCCACATGCTCAGGCCTCTATGCCTAAAAAACAAATGATAAGAATGGCTGAAGATCTTATAACTTTAATCAGGGGAAGCCAACCTCCCCCTTCTAAGAGACCTAGGACTGAAGTCGTTTATGAATCTTCTGACCAGGATTCTGATTTTTCTGATTCTTCTGATGATTGGATTTGCCCATATCTACTTATGAGGATTCTGATGCAGAGGACTCTATTCCCTCTGCTTGCCCTCCAGAGGATTTTTCTTTTGGTGAAACCTTACAATACTCTAAGGGAACATTTCCACTAGGAAAGCCAGGATTTTTCTGATTCAAAAAAGAGGCTTAGGGATTTCATACTCCTGCTTCAGCATAGACCTTTAGCTATACCTCCTGTATTAGACCTTGTTGATGATGCTTTTTCGGAATCTAGTTTGGCCCCTTTGCCTCCTGCTCCCAGAAAACCTGACACATATTACAGGGTTCCTGATTCACACAAGTTTCTTTTTAAAAATCCTATTGCGGATCCAGAGACTGTTTCACAGGGACCCAAGGGCATTAAGGCTTCTACTGCTAAAAATCCTACCCCTTCTGATAGAGACTCCAGGGCGCTGGATAGATGGGGTAAGAAGGTTTACACTTCTGCAACCTTGGCTATTAGGGCTTTAAACTGCCAGTTTCATATGTTAAAGTATCAACAACATGCTATTGGGTTGCTTAAACAGAAAATTATGTTGATTCCTGACTTTGCTGAAAATAAAGAATTACTGGATGTAATGCAGTCTGCTGAACAGGTTGTTAAACATACTTTGCAATGTGTATTTCATTTATTAGAGGCCTCTTGCAGGGCTGCTGTTACTGGGTCTGTGCTCAGAAGGCATGCTTGGCTTAAGGAGTAGTCTTTGCCTGATCATGTTAAAGCTAAACTGTTGGATGCTCCCTTAAATCAGGACCATCTCTTTGTCAACAAAGCTGAGGAAGTTCTTAAAAAGATGGAAGGTAAAGCTAAATCTATGCAAACTGTTAAAGATTTCTTACAAGTTCAGCCTCCTAGATTTAGTAGACATTGGCCCTTTCCAGCTCCTTCTAGGTCTTCTCAAGCCAAACCCAGACACAGCAGAAACCCCAGATTTCAGTCCCAGGGGACACACAAGACTAAGCAGTGGGGATTTCCGCACCCAAATCTGGGAGTAGTAAGACTCCCCCATGGGAAACCGTCTCGACTTGTTTTTAAAACTTCCAAGCACTTCCCAACTGAATGCTCCTTTAGGCAGAAAGATTGGTCTGCAGGCCAAAAACTGAGAACTCATTACCCAGGACAAATGGATTTTAAATATAGTGTCCCAAGGATACAGATTTCACTTCCGCATGTTACCAACACCAAGCGGATGGCCAGATCTACCCCCAAATCAGTGGGCAGAGGCCCAAAATAAAGTACTCCCTCTCTTAAGTATGGGGGCTATTCAGTTGGTACCAGAAGAGGAAAGGGACAAGGTTTCTATTCTAAACTTTTCCTGGTACCCAGGAAAGACAATGCATGGTGTCCTATCCTGGACCTTTCTACTCTAAACACCTTTCTGGTGATTTCAAAATGCTGACTCTTCACCAGCTGCTTCCTATGCTAGGCAAAGATGCATGGTTGGCAACACTAGTCTTAAAAGAAGCATACCTGCACATCCCTATCAGGGAGTCTTGCAGAAGATACCTATGCTTCAAAGCAGGCTACATGCACTATCAGTTCTCTGCACTGCCCTTTGGCTTATCTACTGCGCCCAGGGTATTCACAAAGTGCCTAGCTCCAGTCATTGCATTTTGCAGGGAAAGAAATAGTCAAATATACCCATACCTGGACGATTGACTAATTCAGGCAGAAGGTCGGGACATACTTTTGAATCATCTGGCCTTTGTTCAAAGGGTGCTGACTTGTCTGGGGTATGCCATAAATGAAAAGAAATTACACCTGGTACCCTGTCAACAAATTATATTCCTGGGAGCAAGTTTGAATACTACTTCCCAGATGGCTTTCCTCATGCCAGAGAAACAGATTCATTTGACAACCTACTTCAAACAAGTGGCCACAAAAACCCAGCTATCTGCAAGGCAATACTGTAGCCTTGGGGTTCATGGCCTCCTGCATTCTTCTATTTCCATATGCAAGGCTGCATATGAGGAAACTACAACGGTATCTCAAAAGCTTATGGTGTCAACATTCACAGGATCTAGAAGCAATGATTCCTATCATAACTTGCCTACTCCTAGACTTCCTTTGGTGGGCAGAGGACTGCCACCAAAACAGGTGACTACCATTCACACAACCCTAAACATAAGCCCAAACCTTAACAACAGACGCATCAAACTATGTATGGGGGGGTTCACCTGGCAGGGAAGTGCTTTCAGGGCAAATGGAACCCAAGTCAAATGCACCTGCACATAAATCGAAAGGAAATGTTAGATGTACAGAATGCTCTGACAGCCTTCAAGGACCACATTCTTCCAGGACAATTAATGATAAAGACGGACAACATCACTGTCATGTAGTACATAAACAAGAAAGGGGATACACATTCTTACCCCCTCTGCAGACTAGCCATGACATTGTGGAACACAGCCTTGAGCTACCAAGTGAATCTGCAAGCTCAATCCTGCCAGGAAAACTAAATACACTGGCAGACTGACTAAGCAGAAACCTCATGGACCCACACGAGTGGAAACTGGAACCAAGGATTTTCAACATGTTGACAAGCAAGTGGGGGAGTCTGGATATACACCAGTTTGCCTCCCCCCAGAACCATCAATTGGACAAATCTTACACAAGGATTCCCCACAAGCTAGCTTGGAAAGTGGATGCTCTATCCTTCACCTGGAAAAACCTATCAGTTTATGTCTTTCCTCCTCTGCCTGTGCTCTCCAAAATACTACTAAAGATCAAACAGGACAAGCCAAGGACGATTTTAATTGCACCATACTGGCCATGCCAACACTGGTACCCCTCTTGCTCAGTGTGTCACGCTTGGCCCCATGGCACCTGCCTCAGACTCCTTCCCTGTTGTCTCAGCAGGATAACCAGATTCTGCACCCTCAGCTTTAAACCCTGAACCTAGCAGCCTGGCTAATTACCTAATCTCTCTTTTACCATCCCTCAGTAAATCAGTGATGGATATCATTTTAGAGGCAAGGAGGCCTAGCACTAGAAAACCTTACGCTGCAAAATGGAAAAGATTTTGTGCCTGGAATCAGTCTCAAGGGATGAGTGCAGCAGTGCCCAATTTACCGCAGATTCTACAATACTTAACTGAGATGCTTCATAAGGGCTTGTCATTTTCCTCCATCAAAATTCATGCCTCAGCCATTTCAACTCATTACATACAGCACAGAGCCTTCCCTCTTCTCTCACCCACTGCTCAAGCAGATGTTCTTCGTGTTTCACTGTTGCAGTCATTACACTTGGGTTATCCTGCTGGCAGGCTACCCTCAGTCGGCCTGAATTCCAAAGTCTAGGTCCGGCATCGGTTGCTGTCGCCTCTTCCCCGACATCAGTGCGCCAGGGGTATAAAAGATGCAGCCGACGCCATTTTCTTCTGTCTTTCTTGCCGCGCGGTGCCCGAAGCATAATCAGTTCGCAAGTGCCGGTCGGCCGACTCCTGAGATTTTCGTATTCGAATTTCATATCCGAAGTCTTCATTAAAAGCTAAGTACCCCATTGGGGAAACTTTTTTCTTGCTCCAGACTGATGTCAGAAAAAGTTAATAATTGTATTTCTTGTGGGAAGCAAATACCTCATAAGGACTTTCATTCTTACTGTATTCCTTGCCTAGGCCCTGACCATGACGTTGCTAGTTGTCGGTTTTGTGCTAGATTTAAGCAACGCACTATTAAGCGTCGGTACGATTTTGTATTACACTATTTTTGCAGAAGATTTAATTATACCATGTCGTCGGATAGCCACCCGGCTACCGGAATTCACAAAAAACGCAAAGAAAAAGAAAAGGACAGGCATCCGAGGTCCAAAACCAATGACGAGGCTTCTTCTAAGCCAGTCGCCGGTTCTCAGTGAGGCGCCTTCGCAGCCCCTGATGCCCGCTACTTTAGACCCGCAGGCCGCTACCGACTCCCACGTGGAGTCGCCTAGGCAGCTGGAAGGTCAAAGTATTGGACCTTCGGAGACTATTCCCTCAGATGGGTCCGGAGCCACTGTGCAGGCATTGGCTTCTGAGGGTGTTTTCAGACCAACTCAATTATACATTAAAACGACTTCAGCTTCAAAGGCAAAGGCTAATGCACCCTTAAAGACAAAGAAACAAGTACAACAGTGTCATGGACAGGCCTCCATGTCCAAAAAACAGATGCTCAAAATGGCAGAAGACTTAATTACTTTGATCAGGGGTTCCCATCCCCCTCCTGATAAAAGGCCTAGGCAAGAGACAGAATATGAATCTTCAGATCAGGTTTCCATTTCATCTGATTCCTCTTCTGATCAGGAATACTCTCTTCCTCCCTATGAGGATTCTGATGCTGAAGAATCTATCCCTTCAGCCTCTCCTCCTGAGGATTACTCTTTTGGGGAAACCTTGCATACCATGAGGGAGCATTTCCACTGGGAGAGCCAAGATTTTTCAGAATCTAAGAAAAGGCTGAGAGATTTCCTTTTACTACCACAACACAGGCCCCTAGCTATTCCACCTGTGTTAGACATTGTTGATGATGTATTTTCAGAGTCCAATCTGACCCCTGACTCCTTACCTCTAGCTCCTGTTAAGCCGGACAGGTACTACAGGGTCCCTGACTCTCATAAATTCCTTTTCAAAAACCCTGCTGCTGACCCAGAAACCATCTCTCAGGGTCCCAAAGGGGTCAAGGCTTCCGCTACAAAAAACCCTACCCCCTCTGACAGGGATTCTAGTGCATTGGACAGATGGGGAAAAAAAGATTTACACTTCCGCTACCTTGGCTATAAGGGCTTTAAATTGTCAGTTTCATATGCTCAAATAGCAATATATTATGACACTGCTTAAACGGAAAATGTTGACAAATTCTGAATGTGCAGAAAACAAAGAAATGCAGGATTTATTGCATGCAGCTGAACAAGTTGGAAAGCATACTTTGCAATGTGGTTTTGATTCTTTGGAGGCCTCCTGCAGAGCCGCTGTTACGGGTTCGGTCATTAGGAGGCATGCTTGGTTAAAGGAACAAAGTCTGCCTGATCATGTCAAAGCAAAATTATTAGATGCCCCATTACAGGATGATACTTTGGAGTTAAAGCAGAAGAGGTGTTAAAGAAAATGGAGGACAAAGCTAAATCTATGCAAATGGTTAAGGATTTCTTACAGGTTCAGCCTCCAAGATTTAGCAGACACTGGCCTACAAAGAATTGGTCCTTTCCAGTGTCAGACAAACCACAAAGGGGCAGATACAGACGCCCAAGAGGCAGATCCCAGCCCCACGGTTCGTACAGGTCTAAACAATGGGATGCTTCTACCTCCAAAAGTGGAGAAGACAAATCACAACCATACAGGAAACAGTCCCAATGACTTCCCCCTGCCTGCACCAAGCACTTATCTTCTGGCAGCACCTTTAGGGGGAAAACTAGCACTTTTTTCTCAAAACTGGCACATAACCCAGGACAAATGGGTCCTAGACATAGTGTCGCAAGGCTACAAGTTTCACTTCCATACCCTGCCAAGGACAAATGGTCGGCCAGACCTGCCAAAACATCAATGGGCAGAGGCGCAAAAGCAAGTATCATCCCTCGTGGACATGAGGGCCATTCAACAAGTACCAGAGCAAGAGCAGGGACAAGGATTTTATTCAAGACTGTTTTTGGTACCAAGACGTGGAGACCAATACTGGACCTGTCTATTCTAAACACATTTCCGGATGTAACAAAATTCAAAATGTTAGCTCTACAACAACTTCTGCCCATGCTGGGCAAGAAGGCTTGGCTTGTGACTTTAAACCTAAAAGATGCATACCTGCATGTCCCAATCAGACAAACATGCAGAAGATACCTCAGATTCAAAGCTGGCTCAATGCACTACCAATTCTCTGCACTGCCCATTGGCTTATCTACTGCGCTCAGGGTCTTCACAAAGTGCCTGGCACCAGTAATTGCATTCTGCAGACAAAGAGGAATACAAATATATCCTTACTTGGACTGCCTCATTCAAGCAGAGAACAAGGACATTCTACTACAGCATCTGGCATTTGTAAAGAGATTTGTAACAGGGCTAGGGTACACAGTCAGCGAAAAAAAATCAAAACTAGTACCCTCTCAAGAGATAATATTCCTGGGTGCAAGCTTAAATACAACTGCCCAGATGGCTTATCTCACGCCAGACAAACAAAGGCAACTGACTACCCATTTCAACCTGTTGGCAACAAAGGCCCAGTTATCTGCAAGAAAAATTCTGCAGGCTTTGGGCTGCATGCCATCCTGCATTCTACTAATTCCATATGCGAGACTGTATATGAGGAAACTTCAGTGGTACCTAAAAAGTGTTTGGACTCAACATTGCCACAGCCTGGAAACAATAATTACCCTCATTCCCTGCCTGCAACAGGAGTTTCATTGGTGGGCGAAGGCTTGTCACCAGAACAAGGGACAGCCAATTACCCCCAGCCAGGCAGACATTAACAACGGATGCATCAGATTATGCCTGGGGGCTTACATGGCAGGAAGATGTATTCATGGCACATGGTCCGCAAACCAAATGCATCTACATATCAATCAAAAAGAGATGTTAGCTGTTCAGAATGCCCTGACAGCCTTCAAGGACCTACTTCATCCGGGACAACTACTGATAAAGACAGACAACACCACAGTCATGTGGTATATAAACAAGCAGGGAGGCACTCATTCTTACCCCCTTTGCAGGCTAGCCATGACTCTGTGGGACACAGCATTGACTTACCAAGTACGTCTGCAGGCACAATTCCTGCCAGGAGAGATAAATACTCTGGCAGACAAACTAAGCAGAAACCCCATGGAACCCCACGAGTGGAAATTGGATCCACAAGTCTTCAGCATGATAACAAGGAAATGGGGATGCCCGGATATAGATCTATTTGCCTCTCCTCACAACTACCAACTAAAAAGATTCTGCACAAGGACTTATCACAGACAAGCATGGAAAGTGTACGCCCTCTCTTTCAGCTGGAAAAGCTTAGCAGTGTATGCCTTCCCTCCACTGCCTCTCCTCCCCAAGGTACTCCTAAAGGTCAGACAAGAGAAGCCAAAGATGATACCGATTGCTCCAGACTGGCCCCGCCAGCACTGGTTACCCAATCCTAAGGAACTTGTCTCAATGCCCGGCTTGGACCTTGCCTCAAATACCTCATCTACTATCCCAACAAAACAATCAGATACTGCACAGCCAATTAAAGACCTTAAATCTGGCAGCATGGCAAATAATGTAGTGATACAAAACGCGCCTCTCACTAAAGCTGTAATGGATGTCATTTTGGAGGCCAGAAGGCCTAGTACCAGAGAAACTTTCACTGGAAAATGGAAGAGATTCTATGCTTGGAAGCAGGCACAAGGAATTGACACAGCTGTACCAAATATTCCTCAGATTTTGCAATACTTAACTTAGATGCTGGACAAAGGCCTGTCCTTTTCATCAATTAAAATTCATGCCTCTGCCATTTCGGCTCATTACAATACAGAACCACCAATCTTTTCTCATCCCTTGTTAAGGCAGTACCTCAGAGGAGCCAAAAACTTAAGGCCTCCAAGGAGATCACCAATACCTGCATGGGACCTCAATTATGTTTTGGAAAAACTCACCCTGCCTCCTTTTGAGCCAGGCACTCATGGCTGTGGAACCTTTTATCATTTTTTATCCAGACAGGGTTTCTCTGAGGACAAACCCGACATTTATGCCTAAGGTAGTATCCAATGTGGCCCTTAACCAAACTATTCATCTGCCTACTTTTTATCCAAACCCACAGAATAAGGGCAAGAGAATTCTGCATTCTTTGGACATACACAGACAGCTATGCTTCTACTTGAACAGAACAACTACTAGTGGCATATGCTGCAGGATCACAAGGAAAGGCCATCTCAAAGCAGACTATTTCAAAGTGGATAGGCCACTGCATTTGTTTCTGCTATTCACAACATGGCAAGCCAGTGCCTAAGGGCATTAGGCCACATTCAACCAGAGCAGCAGCCACTTCAGCAGCCTTCCTTAGGGGAGTACCAACCAAAGACATTTTAGAGGCTGCTACTTGGGAGTTCAGTGCACACTTTTACATAGCACTATCATTTACCACTCTATTCTAAATCCAGGGCAGGCTTTGCTACTGCAGATGTCCTTCAAGGATGCATCTGCAGTCTTTACAAATGGGTTGTCCTGTCGTCAGGCAGCCCTTCGGTCGGCCGGATTCCAAAGTCTGGGTCTGGCTTCGGCTGGTGTCGCACTTCACCCGACGTCATTGCGGCAGTCATTCGGGTATAAAGGCATCGGCCGACACCATTTTCCTCAGTCTTTCTTGCCGCGTGGCGCCCGAAGCAGAAGCTGTTCGCAAGTGCCGGTCGGTCAGATCCAGAGATTACTACTACCGAATACTTCGAAGACTTCTATAAAGCTAAGTACCCCGTTGGGGACTCTTTCTTGCCTCAGCCGATGTCAGAGAAATTTAATAACTGTTTATCTTGTGGGAAACAAATACCTCATAAAGATTTCCACTCCTATTGCATACATTGTTTAGGCCCAGACCACGACATAGCAGCTTGTCTATCCTGTGCTTCTTTTAACCGACGGACGCTTAGACGTCGCTCGGACTTTGCTGAACAGATTTTCGGCTCTGATTTTGCCTACATTATGCCGTCGGATCCTCCGACTACACAAATAACCAAAACGCAAGAAAGGACCGACACTCGTGGTCCGCGGTTTCAGCCGAAACCGCGGTTAAGCAAACCACGAGTGTCTCGGTTTCGGCCGAAACCGCGGACCGCGAGTGTCGGTTCTTTCTTCAGCCGATAACTTGCCTTCTACCGAGGCCTCTTCTAACCTGGTAGAAACGGCTTCTGAAATCCAACCTTCTGTTGCGATTTCACAGGATTTATCAGACACCATCCCCCTAGATATTTCTACCCCTGCACGTGGAGCTGCTAGGCCTCCTCCAGCTATGTCTATTAAGGCCTTTGCCAGGACTAAAGCAGCCAAAGCATCAGAACCTGTGCCTGCCAAGCCCCCCTCTCACAGGCCCAGCACCAGCTCCCATATGCTTTCTTTGGCAGAGGATTTCATCTCTTTAATTCGTGGAGCCCAGCCTCATCCAGACAGGGCCTCTCTCCCTCCTCCAGAAAAGTGGCCTAGAGCTGAGCCCCCTGAGCCAGTATCCACAGATGATTCCTCTGATGACTCAGAACATACAGACCCTCCTGAGGCTTCTTATTCTCCTTACGAAGACTCTGATGCTGAGGAGTCCATCCCTTCAGCCTCTCCTCCTGAGGAATTTTCCTTTGGGGAAACTTTGCATGCTATGAGGGAACAATTTCAGTGGCAGGGCCAAGATTTCTCAGACTCTAGAAAAAGGCTTAGGACCTTTCTACATTTGCCACAGCATAGGCCTTTAGCTATACCTCCAGTTCTATCTGTTGTTGATGATGCATTTAATGATGCTTGCACTGCTCCTGATACTTTACCTCCGCCCTGCTAAGCCCGATAGGTACTACAGGGTCCCGGACACTCATCACCACTTATATAAGGCTCCTTTTGCAGATCCAGAGACTATCTCCCAGGGCCCTAAAGCTGTAGCAGCTACTTCTTCTAAAAACCCCCTCCCCTCTGAAAGGGAATCCAGGTCATTAGAGAGATGGGGTAAAAAAGTTTACACCTCTGCTACTTTGTCAGCTAGAGCTTTGAACTGCCAATTTCATATGATTCAATATCAAGAGTTTATGCTTGACCAGTTGACTAAAAAGCTGTCCTCTGAAGAATCTCTAGATAAAAAGTATGTTCAAGAAATGTTACATAACATACAGCAGGTTAGTAACCATTCTTTAAAATGTGGCTATGATGCACTGGAGGCTTCCTTTAGATCAGCCATGACTGGCACAGTTATCAGGAGGCATGCATGGTTGAAAGAACAGGCATTACCAGACCATGTCAAATCTAAGCTTTTGGATGCACCTATGGACAAGGTCAATTTATTTGGTGCCCCCGCACAGCAGGTACTAAAACAGGTGGAAGAGAAAGCAAAATCTGTGCAAACAGTGAAAGATTTCTTACAAGTTCAACCTCCAAGGTTTAGCAGGAACTGGCCCTCCAAGAATTGGTCCTTTCCGGGCTCCTCTAAGGCACAAAGAGGCAGGAATAGGTGCTCTAGAGGCAGAAACCAATCCAGGGGTGCCTACAGGGGTCGCCAGCGGCAGGGTAACAACCAACGAGGCACGGATACAGCCACCACCACTACAACAACTCAATCACAGTGACTTGGCGGTGGCACCGCCTACCAGGGAACAACTAGAAGCACCCTTAGGCGGAAAGCTAACATTATTTTCAAGAAACTGGCACTGCATTACAAGAGAAAAATGGATTTTGCAAACTATAGACAAAGGTTACAGGTTCCATTTCCATACACTACCAGGAAAGAGAGGAATGCCAAACCTACCACCTTCTCAAAGGGCAGAAGCTCTAAAACAAATATCTCAATTATTAAGAATGAGAGCTGTGGAAAAGGTACCATCTATGGAGCAAGGGAAGGATTTTACTCCAGGCTCTTCCTGGTACCAAGAAAAGAAAACAAATGGAGGCCTATTCTAGACCTGTCCGCTTTAAACACATTCCTTATTGTTCCAAAATTCAAAATGCTGACCCTACAGCAGCTTCTTCCCATGCTGGGCAAGGAGTCTTGGCTGGTAACTCTAGATCTCAAGGAGGCATACCTGCACGTCCCCATAAGACCAATTTGCAGAAGATACCTCAGATTTCTTGCAGGATCAGAGCATTATCAATTCTCAGCATTGCCTTTTGGCTTATCTACTGCCCAGAGTGTTCACGAAATGCCTGGCATCAGTAATCGCTCATTGCAGACTTCAGGGAATTCAAATCTATCCCTACCTGGACGACTGCCTGATACAAGCGGACAACAAAACAAACTAACAGAAGACTTACAAAGAGTCATCTACCTGCTACAAGCCCTGGGATATACAGTCAATACAAAAAGTCAAGGCTGATTCCATCCCAAAGAATAACCTTTCTGGGTGCAGAACTGGACACATCAAAACAAATGGCATTTCTAACTGCAGAAAAGAAAGAGCAACTTCCTCTACTTCTTGGCATTAACAAAGCAGAGCCATCTAACTGCAAGAAAAGTGCTACAAGCTCTAGGCTTCATGGCATCCTGCATAATACTGGTCCCTCATGCCAGGCTGCATATGAGAAAGCTACAGTGGTACCTAAAGAATTTGTGGTCTCAGCACAAGCACAGCCTAGAAACCAAAATTCCAATGATCCCATGCCTGAAGCAAGAGTTCTTATGGTGGGCTCAGGCCTGTCAATCGAACACAGGATTGCCCTTCTGCAAAAGTCAACCAAGACAAACCATCACGACAGATGCCTCAGACCTCGGTTGGGGCACACATGATGGGCAAGTGCATTCAAGGCCTATGGACTCAAGACCAGCTGCATCTGCACATAAATCTAAAAGAAATGATGGCAGTAAAATTGGCAATCCAGGCATTCAGACCTTTTCTCCAAGAAGGCCAGTTGATGATAAGGACAGACAACACCACAGTTATGTGGTACATCAACAAACAGGGAGGCACACACTCATACCCTCTATGCCGGCTGGCACTGGACCTATGGGATGTGGCTCTGAGCTACAACATTCAGTTACAGGCAATTTATGTACCAGGGAAGGAAAACATTCTAGCAGACATATTAAGCAGAACTACAACAGATGCCTACGAATGGATGCTGCATCCGGACATCTTCAAAACCATCACAAGAGAATGGGGATTACCACAAATAGACTTGTTTGCATCCCCATTCAATCACCAGTTGAAGAAATTCTGCACAAGGACTTACCACCCACTTGCTTGGAAGGTGGACTCCCTATCCTTCAGTTGGAAAAGCCTGACAGCATACGCATTCCCACCACTTCCTTTGATGCACAAGGTGCTTCTCAAGATCAAAGAGGAACGTCCGAGGATCATTCTGATAGCCCCAGACTGGCTAAGACAACATTGGTATCCACTGCTGAGGAGCATGTCCCGGGAACAAATATGGACACTGCCCCTGATCCCATTACTGCTGACACAGAACAACTACAACATCCTGCATCCAAACCTAAAAACTCTGCAGCTAACAGACTGGAACATTACATAACAGCAATTAACCCAAATTTATCCCAAAGGGTTAAAGACATAATCCTGGAGGCTCGTAGACCTTCAACAAGAAAGAATTATGCAGCAAAATGGAAAATATATCTCATCTGGTGTACTGCAAAGGGGCAAGATGTGACACTGGTGAACATAGCCAACATCCTGGAGTACTTGGCGGAGCTCTTCCATACAGGCCTGTCCTATTCCTCCATCAAGATACATGCATCAGCTATTTCAGCAGAATACAGCTTGGATCCTCCTGTCTTCTCGCATCCTCTGCTCAGACAGTTTCTGAGAGGAATTAAAAATGTAAAACCTCCCAGGAAACCTCCATTGCCAGCATGGGACTTGAACTTTGTGCTAGAAAAACTGACTCTACCTCCTTTCGAACCAGCAGCTACAGCAGAATTGCAATACTTATCCTGGAAGACTGCTTTCCTGCTGGCAATAACTTCAGCAAGAAGGGTCTCTGAACTACAGGCATTAATGGCAGTACAACCCTTCCTGATCTTCCATCAAGATAGAGTGTCCATGAGAACAAACCCTACATTTATGCCTAAGGGTGGTATCCAGAGTCTCTTTAAATCAGGCTATCCACCTTCCTACATTCTTCCCCAATCCACAGAACAGGGGAGAAAAGCTCTTACATACCTTGGATGTACACAGACAATTACGCTACTACCTGGACAGGACAAAAAACAATAGAAAAACTGACCAGGTTCTGGTAGCATATGCAACAGGAAAGGAAGGAAAACCAATTTCTAAACAGACAATCTCCAAATGGATAGGAAATTGCATTAGATTTTGTTACTCCTACCATGGAAAGAAAACTCCAGAGAACATCAGGCCTCACTCCACAAGGGCTACAGCCACTACCACAGCTTTCTTACGAGGAGTGGCTACCAAGGACATTATAGAGGCTGCTACTTGGACCTCCGTGCATACATTTGCCAAGCATTATAACTTACCTCTATACTCTAGATCCCGTGCTGGTTTTGCCACTGCTGTTTTGCAAGGGATCCTGACTACACCATAATCTATTCTCATTTCCTCCTCCCTAGTTTAGCTATGGTATTCTACCCATTTAAAGACTGCAGATGCATCCTTGAAGGACATAGTACAGTTTTGTACCTACCATAAATGTAGATGTCCGAGAGGAATGCATCTGCAGTCAGGATTACCCACCTCCTTCCCTCTGAGGTACTCCTAGGGTACTTACCAATCTTCAGCTAGCTTGGGGGGGGATCTATTATGGTGTATTTGTTTGTATATATGTACATACATGCTTATTTTGTGTGTTTGCTCTCTACTATTTGGAAACTTTGGCATTTATCCAAATTTAGCCATCCAAGAGGGCACCTGGCATCTGGGGCAAGAAACACTGAGGAAAATGGCGTCGGCTGATGCCTTTATACCCGAATGACTGCCGCAATGACGTCGGGTGAAGTGCGACACCAGCCGAAGCCAGACCCAGACTTTGGAATCCGGCCGACCGAAGGGCTGCCTGACGACAGGACAACCCATTTGTAAAGACTGCAGATGCATTCCTCTCGGACATCTACATTTATGGTAGGTACAAAATTGTACTTTCTGCAATGCCTCGTAGCCGCTCCTAATGCTATTTAGCTCCAGCCTCCCAACCTTAGCTTTGGGATTCAACCCAAGTGTAATGACTGCAACAGTGAAACACGAAGAACATAGTACAGTTGTGTACACTTACCATAAATGTAGATGTTCGAGTGTATTCACTGTTGCAGTCCAGGTTACCCACCCACCATCCCCCATATCTTTGCTGCAACTTATCTGCTGTTCTCTAACCTGTACAACCTATGTGGTGTATTTGCTTGTAGATGAAGGTTTTATATATATTTTGGTGCATGCATGTTTTATTGGCATACTTTTAGCCTACCCTTTTGGGGGGCACCTGACATCTAGGGCAAGAAAAACTGAAGAAAATGGTGTTGGCTGCATCTTTTATACCCCTGGCGCACTGACGTCAGGGAAGAGGCGACATCAACCGATGCCGGACCTAGACTTTGGAATTCAGGCCGACTGAGGGTAGCCTGCCAGCAGGATAACACAAGTGTAATGACTGCAACAGTGAATACACTCGAACATCTGCATTTATGGTAAGTGTACACAACTGTACTTTCCTCAGAGGGGCCAAAATTTAAGGCCACCCAGGAGAGCTCCAACTCCAGCATGGGTCCTTAACTTTGTCTTGGAGAAACTCACTCTTCCTCCTTTCGAGCCAGCTGTTACTGCAGATTTAAAATTAATTTCCTGGAAAACAGCTTTCCTTTTAGCAGTCACTTCTGCAAGAAGGGTATCTGAACTACAGGCCCTTATGGCAATGGAGCCTTTCATCATCTTTCATGCAAACAGGGTGTCCCTCAAAACCAATCCCTCTTTCGTGCCCAAGGTGGTATCCAGTGTGGCTCTTAATCAGTCCATTCATTTGCCTACCTTCTTTCCTAACCCACAGAACAAAGGGAAATGGATACTGCACTTGCACTCCTTAGATGTGCACAGACAACGTAGATTTTACTTGGACAGGACTAAACCTCAAAGGAAATCTGAACAACTGCTGGTGGCATTTGCTGCAGGGACAGAGGGGCAAGCTATTTCAAAGCAAACCATTTCAAAATGGATAGGCCACTGCATTCATTTCTGCTATAAGCACCATGGAAAACCTATCCCACAGGGCATCAGACCCCATTCAACCAGGGCTGCATCTACCTCCACAACCTTTCTCAGGGGCGTTCCTACCAGGGACATCCTAGAAGCTGCCACCTGGAGTTCTGTACATATTTTCACCAAGCATTATTATTTGCCAATTTTCTCTAAATCCAGAGCTGGCTTTGCCACTGCAGTCTTGCAGAGTTTTATAGCTGGTCCTAATTCTATTTAAATTCCTCCTCCCAACCTTAGCTTTGGGAATCTACCCAAATGTAATGACTGCAACAGTGAAATACGAAGAACATAGTACAGTTGTGTACACTTAACATAAATGTAGATGTTCGAGTGTATTCACTGTTGCAGTCCTGGTTACCCTCCCCCCAGCCCCTTTTCTTCATTCGGCTATACCTCTTACTCTCCCTTACTATACTGAAAAAGCTTTTTGGTGTGTTTGCTTTTTTGTTGGAAGTATATACTTGTAATTATAGATTTAATTGCTTCCCATTAGGGGGGCACCTGACATCTGTGGCAAGAAAAACTTAAGTAATGGCGTCAGCTGCATGTTTTATACCCCTGATGACCTGACGTCATGGAAGTAGGGACAGCATCCGACGCAGGACCCAAGACTTTGTTAATCAGGCTAGCTGAGGGCTACTGCAAGCAGATAACCCAAATGTAATGACTGCAACAGTGAATACACTCGAACATCTACATTTATGGTAGGTGTACACAACTGTACTTTGTAATCTCTGAGGATAAAAGTGGGCAAGTAGTCATTTTAGGGTATCAGGTAGACTGCCACAGTTAGATGTTCTTCGTGTTTCACTGTTGCAGTCATTACATTTGGGTAATCTGCTGACAGGTTGCCCTCAGTCGGCCTGAATAACAAAGTCTTAGGTCCTGTGCCGGTTGCTGTCTCCTCTTCCATGACATCAGTCTTTCTTGCCGCGTGGTGGCTGAAGCAGAAGCAGTTTGCAAGTGCTGGTCGGCCGACTCCTGAAATTTTCATTTTCGAGTTTCAGAACTGAAGTCTTTAAACTAAAGCTAAGTACCCCGTTGGGGAAACTTTTTCTTGCTCCTTACTAATGTCAGTAAAAGTTAATAATTGCATTACTTGTGGGAAGCAAATACCTCATAAGGATTTTAATTTGTACTGTATTCCTTGCCTAGGCCCTGATCACAACATGCCTTGCTGTCGGTTTTGTGCTGTATTTAACCAACGCACTATTAAGCGTCGGTATATTTTTGCTTATAAATATTTTGGTTCAAGATTTAACTACCCTGAAATGTTGTCGGTTAGCAATACGACTACTGGAGTTCACAAGAAACGCAAGGAAAAAGACAGAGGCAGACCGTTGAGGTCCAAAACCGATGACAAAGTTTTCTCCTAAGCCAGTCGCCGGTACTCAGTGAGGCATTTTCGCAGCCCCTGATACCCGCTACTTTTGAGTCGCAGGCCTCTACTGAGACCCATTCAGAGTCCGGTATGCCGCAAGATTCTGCAAGTATTGAACCCGCAGATGTCTCTCCCTTGGATGGGTCCGGAGCTGCTGAGCAGGCACCAGCTTCTGAGAGTGTTTTCAGGCCTCAACATTTCTATATTAAACCGACGCCATCATCAAAAACAAGGCCAAAACCAACTTCTATGTCTAAAAAACTGACGCATGAGCCACGTGCTCAGGCCCCTATGCCTAAAAAACAAATGATGAAAATGGCTGAGGATTTAATTACCTTGATCAGGGGTTCCCAACCCCCCCCTGCTAAGAGGCCTAGGCAAGGCACTGATTATGAATCTTCAGATCAGGTTTCCATTTCTTCTGATTCCTCTTCTGATCAGGAATTTTTTTATCCCACCTTATGAGGACTCTGATGCAGAGGAATCCATCCCTTCTGCTTCTCCTCCTGAGTATTACTATTTTGGAGAGACTGCGTACTTTAAGAGAACATTTTCACTGGGAGAGTCAGGACTTCTCAGAATTAAAAAAGAGGCTTAGAGATTTTCTTCTTCTTCCTCAGCATAGGCCTTTGGCAATACCTCCTGTATTAGGCATTGTTGATGATGTGCTCTCGAAATCAAGCATGGCTCCTGATTCCCTGCCTCCGGCTACTAGTAAGCCAGACAGATATTACAGTGTTCCTGACTCCCACAAATTTCTTTTCAAAAATCCTGCTGCTGATCCTGAGACTATTTCTCAGGGTCCCAAGGATGTTAAGGCTTCTACAGCCAAAAATCCTACCCCTTCTGATAGAGATTCCAGGGCGCTGGATAGATTGGGTAAGAAGGTTTATACGTCTGCAACCTTGGCAATCGGGGCTTTAAACTGCCAGTTTCATATGCTTAAATATCAACAGCATGTTATGGGCTTACTGAAACATAAAATGATGTTGATTTCTGATTGTGTGGAAAATAGAGTTACAGGATTTATTGCATTCAGCAGAACAGGTTGGAAGCATACTTTGCAATGTGGTTTTGATTCCTTGGAGGCCTCTTGGCATTTGCAGGGCCACCATAACTGGATCTGTGATAAGAAGGCATACTTGGCTCAAGGAGCAAAAGCTGCCTGATCATGTTAAAGCTAAATTGTTGGATGCCCCTTTACAGCATGACAGTCTGTTTGGTAATAAGGCAGAAGAGGTTTTAAAGAAAATGGAAGACAAAGCTAAATCTATGCAAACTGTAAAAGATTTCTTGCAAGTGCAGCCACCCAGGTTCAGTAGGCACTGGCCTACTAAGAATTGGTCCTTTCCTGTGTCCAACAGAGCCACTCAGGTTAAACCCAGGCTCCAGATATCAATCACAGGGATCTTATGGGTCAAAGCAATGGGGTGCCTCCACCTCCAAATTTGGAGGTAACAAAGCACAACCCTACAGTAAGCAGTCTCAATGACTTTCCTCTGCCATCTCCAAGCACTTATCTTTTGGCAGCCCCCTGGGGGGGGGGGGACTAAACGTCATGCTCAAAATTGGCATTTAATTACCCAGGACAAGTGGGTATTAAACATAGTATCCCAGGGGTACAGAATTCATTTCCATACGTTGCCAATTCCAAATGGATGGCCAGATCTGCCACCAAACCAGTGGGCAGAGGCCCAGAAACAAGTCATGTCCCTCATGGATATGGGGGCTATTCAACCAGTACCAGAAAAGGAAAAAGGACAAGGATTTTATTCAAGACTCTTCCTGGTACCCAGAAAAGACAAATCATGGCGTCCAATTCTGGACTTATCAATTCTAAACATGTTCCTGGACATTCCAAAATTCAAAATGCTGACTTTACAACAGCTACTGCCTATGCTAGACAAGAATGTTGGTAACTCTAGACTTAAAAGAGACATACCTGCATGTCCCAATAAGGGAGTCTTGCAGAAGATACCTCCGCTTCAAAGCAGGCTTTTTGCATTACCAATTCTCTGCACTGCCCTTTGGCTTATCTACTGCGCCCAGGGTCTTTACAAAGTGCCTGGCACCAGTAATTGCATTTTGCAGACAAAGAAACATTCAAATTTATCCTTATCTGGACAATTGTCTCATTCAGGCAGAGGACAAGGACACTTTTTTTCAACATCTGGCGTTTGTAAAAAGGCTTCTAGTATGCCTAGGGTACACCATAAATGAAAAGATATCACAACTGGTACCCTCTGAAATTACATTCCTGGGTGCAAGCTTGAATACAACTGCCCAAATGACTTACCTCACGCCAGACAAACAAATTCAATTGACAACATACTTCAAACAAATGGCAACAAAAACCCAGCTATCTGCAAGACAAATTCTGCAGGCTTTGGGGTTTATGGCATCCTGCATTCCATATGTGAGACTGCATATGAGGAAACTTCAGTGGTACCTAAAAAGCTTATGGAGTCAACATTGTCACAGCCTGGAAACAATGATTCCTCTCATTCTCTGCCTGCAACAGGAGTTTCTTTGGTGGGCAGAGATATGTCACCAAAACAAGGGACTGTCATTTACTCTACCCCCTGCCACCCAAACCCTAACTACAGACGCATCAGACTATGCTTGGGGGGCCCACCTGGCAGGGAGATGCATTCAGGGCAAACTGAGCCCAAACCAAATGCATCTACATATCAGCCAGAAAGAAATGCTAGCTGTTCAGAATGCTCTGACAGCCTTCAAGGACTTACTGCATCTAGGACAACTACTGATAAATACGGAAAACACCACAGTTATGTGGTACATAAACAAACAGGAGGGTACCCACTCCTACCCCCTTTGCAGACTAGCCATGGCCTTGTGGAACACAGCCTTGACTTACCAAATACATCTTCAAGCTCAGTTCCTGCCAGGAAAGCAAAATACTCTGGCAGATGACCTAAGCAGAAATCTTACGGACCCACACAAATGGAAACTGGATCCACAAATCTTCAGCATGCTAACACAAAAATGGGGAAGCCCAGACATAGATCTGTTTGCCTCTCCCCAAAACTATCAGTTGGACAAATTCTGCACAAGAACTCATCACAAAAAGCATGGAAAGTGGATGCTCTATCCTTCAGCTGGAAAAACCTATCAGTCTATGCCTTTCCCCCTCTGCCTCTACTCTCCAAGGTCTTACTAAAAGTCAGACAGGAAAAAACAAAAATGATTCTAATTGCTCCAGACTGGCCTCTCCAACACTGGTACCCGCTTCTAAGGAATATGTTATACCTTCCTCCATCGTACCTGCCTCAATACGTCACCTATTGTCTCAGCATAACTATCAAATTCTGCACACTCAGCTCCAAACTCTGAATCTTGCAGCATGGCTAATCATCTAATTTTACCAACCACATCTCACAGTAAACCTGTGATGGATGTCATTTTGGAAGCCAGAAGGCCTAGTACTAGAAAATCTCATGCTGATAAATGGAAGAGATTCTGTGCTTGGAACCAAGCACAATGAATAGACACAGCAAAGCCCAATATTCCTCAGATTTTACAATACTTAACTGAGATGCTTGACAAGGGCCTATCTTTTTCTTCAATAAAAATCCATGCCTCTGCCATTTCGGCTCATTACAACACAGAGCCTCCCCACTTTTCTCATCCCCTGCTAAAACAGTACATCAGAGGGGCCAAAAAATTTAAGGCCTCCTAGGAGAGTGCCTACTCCTGCATGGGACCTCAATTTTGTGCTAGAAAAACTCACCTTACCTCCTTTTGAACCAGCAGCTTCTGCGGATATAACATTTCTTTCTTGGAAGACAGCTTTTCTTTTGGCAGTCACTTCAGCTAGAAGGGTTTCAGAACTACAGGCTCTCATGGCAGTGGAGCCTTTCATTATTTTGTACCCGGACAGAGTGGCCCTCAGGACCAATCCTTCTTTTATGCCTAAGGTGGTATCCAGTGTTGCTCTTAACCAGGCCATTCATCTGCCAACCTTCTTCCCAAATCCACAGAACAAGGGGGAGCGGATTCTGCATTCATTGGATGTACACAGACAGCTAAGATTCTACTTAAACAGGACAAAATCTCTAAGAAAGTCTGAGCAACTACTCGTAGCATTTGCTGCAGGATCAGAGGGGAAGGCTATATCAAAGCAGACTATTTCTGAGTGGATAAGCCATTGCATTCATTTCTGCAACTTGCACCATGGTAAACCTGTGCCCAAGGGGATCAGATCCCATTCCACCAGGGCTGCCTCTACTTCAGCAGCTTTTCTCAGAGGGGTTCCTACCACAGACATTCTAGAAGCTGCTACTTGGAGCTCAGTTCATACATTCACAAAGCATTGTCATTCACCTCTCTTTCCTAAATCCAGGGCAGGCTTTGCCACTGCAGTCCTGCAGGGTCTTATTGCTGCTCCTAATGCTGTTTAGTTCCATCCTCCCATCCATAGCTTTGGGATTCTACCCAAATGTTAATGACTGCAACAGTGAAACACGAAGAACATAGTACAGTTGTGTACACTTACCATAAATGTAGATGTTCGAGTGTATTCACTGTTGCAGTCCGGATTACCCACCCGCCAGCCCCCTTTCTATACCTTTTCTCTCCCTCACTATACTCAAAAGCCTTTGTGCTATATTTGCTTTTAGTTGAAGGTAGATTTTATGTTTTCTAAAGTGTATTTATATATTTACAGTTTTATGTATATATTTTTTGCTCCCCATTTGGGTGTCACCTGACATCTGGGGCAAATAAAACTGATTAAAATGGCATCAGCTGTGTATTTTATACTCCTGCTGACCTGATGTCATGGAAGAGGAGACAGCAACCGACGCAGGGCCCAAGACTTTGTTATTCAGACCGACTGAGGGCAACCTGCCAGCAGATTACCCAAATGTAATGATTGCAACACTGAATACACTCGAACATCTACATTTATGGTAAGTGTACTTTCTTGCACAACTGTAAATTTTTGTTACTATTATTTCGGCCTGGAGAATTTCAGAACTTTAAGCTTTGTCATCTGTTTCTCCTTACCTAATGCTTCCCAAGGGCAGCTTTATTGTGAGAAGAAGTAGCATCAGAGGCTAACCTCAGTCAACCTATTCAAGTAACAGTCTTTTTTCTGAATCACTCCAATAGAGTTTAGTACCATTCACTCACATTTTGTTTTGTATTTACCACTAAAAACTACTATTTATGTGTAATTACTTGGAATTATTAAATAGCAAAAAGTAGTAAAATTTGAATGAATAGTTTTTAGTTTGTGGTGTTTAATTTAAGTAAATACATGAAGAAGATTAGATTGTATTTAGCACTAAACACTGACATTGTTGTATTAATTACTTAAAATAATTTAATACTAAAACTTGAACAAAATACTAAATCACTATAGTAATAATCCACCATAATTGGCTTATATGGTACTCTTTGTGGCTTCTGAATATATAAGGTTCCTAGTAGAGAAACAGAAGTTGAAAGTAGCGGGGTCTGTCGAATAGTGTTGGACAGTGCTGTGAAGATCATTAATCTGAGCAGGGAAGCCAAAAAAACAATAGGAAAAAACAATGTCAACCTCTCAAAAACACCACCAGTGTATTCCCAGCCAAAGAATAATCACAACTCACACACTGATTGCTAACACCCTGACCAAAACTAGCTGAAAACTGCAGATATATGTAAAATAGGAAGGTATACAGAGAAAACAGTCCACCATATACTATGGTGATACTTGGTAACATTGTAAGAGCTGGGCAACAGTTATGCACACACTGTAAAAAAAAAAAAAATACTCACTGAGAAAAGCCCTGCAAACTGAGATAATGCACACTTTAAATAGTATAATTTACTAGGCAATTTCAACTGCAAATGAAAACAGGTAATTACCTGCCTTTTTGATGAAGTCTGAGTTTAAAAGCCATTATTCTGTTTTTGGCACAGCTTTCTGAAGCCATTAATAAAGATGCCAGACAAGTGGTGCTCCATGCAGTTAGACTGAAAACAGATTAGGAAGTATTTCTTTCGATACATGACTGGGCAGGGGAAGGGGAAGCATAAGATTAGTAACTGAGTCACTCAGATAAACCTGCCATATTATTGTCACTTGACCAGTACTGCATATATTAGTGAGGCATTTTGTAGATTGAGACCAAGTTCAGTTGATTTGATGTCTTACAGCCATTTCTGTATTATTGTTGGGTTCTTTATCACTAGTCATTGTTTTGGTTCATAAAGATGGATAATGTGTATGACATTTTAACATGAGAAACGCTCTCTGTTGGGGTTTTGTGGTTGGGTTTATCCTCTCCACCAGTTGGCATTGGCACCTTTTTTTCTGAAAATGTCCACACTAGAGGACAGGTGCATACCCTTGATAAAGTGCCATGATTTCATTTGTCCACTGCATAAGTGTACTCACTCCCAGCACCTCCCACCCATTTATTTCTGTTTGCACAGTTCTGATCTTTATCCTTGCTTTTATCATAACTGTTTCTGTATTTGCATGCCCTTTGGCTGCAATTTCTAGCAGAGAAGATTTTTAAAATTGAAAAGAATAGTAGATGAGTGCCCTTATAGGACTGCTGGAAAGGTCCCTTTCAGTTCTAGATGGGTGAACCAGACTTTTAGCACCTGAAACTTTGCATGTAGGTCAGGCCAGGGCCTAGTCTGCCCAGAGATAAGTTTCTGTTATCTGCAGCCTTCTTGTTCTGCCCATTTAGCAGTGCTTTGATCCCACTCCGGTCTTCTGTTTCTCTGGAAGATATGAGCAATAGCAGGTGCACATTTCTTGATGTTCTTCATGTTTCACTGTTGCAGTCATCACATTTGGGTTATCTGCTTGCAGTAGCCCTCAGTCGGCCTGATTATCAAAATCTTGGGTCCTGTGTCGGTTGCTGTCTCATCTTACGTGACGTCAGGTAGTCAGGGGTATAAAGCATGCAGCCGACGCCATTACATCAGTCTTTCTTGCCGTGCGGTGCCCGAAGCAGAAGCAGTTCGCAAGTGCCGGTCGGCGAGTTTCAGAACCGAAGTCTTCAACTAAAAGCTAAGTACCCCAATGGGGAAACCTTTTCTTGCTGTAAACCGTTCTCAGTAAAAGTCAGTAATTGTATTTCTTGTGGAAAGCAAATACCTCATAAAGATTTTCATTCATAATGTATTCCTTGCCTAGGCCCTGACCACGACGTACCTCGCTGTCGGTTTTGTGCCTTATTTAAGCAACGAACTATCCGTTGTCGGTATATTTACGCTTCTAAATATTTTGGTACTCGGTTCAGTTATCCAGATATGTCTTCGATAAGCCATCCTATTACCAACATTCCAAAAAAAAACATAGATAAAGACAGAGACAGGCCGCATAGGTCCAAAGCTGCCGACGATGCTTCTCCTAAGCCAGTCGCCGGTACTCAGTGAGGCGCTTTTGCAGCCCCTGATACCCAATACTTCAAATTCGCAGGCCTCTACTGAGACCCATTCAGAGTCCGCTATGCTGCGAGATGCTTCAACTGTGGAACCTACGGATGTCTCTACCTTGGATGGGTCTGGAGCCGCTGTGCAGGCACCGGCTTCTGAGGGTGTATTCAGGCCTACTGACTTGCATATTATACCAACACCATCATCATCTTCAAGGCCTAAAACTCGAACTATGCCTAAAAAACAAATGATAAGAATGGCTGAAGACCTTATTACTTTAATCAGGGGAAGCCAACCTTCCCCTTCTAAGAGACCTAGGACTGAATTTGCTTATGATACCTCTGACCAGGATTCTGAAATTTCTGTTTCCTCTGATGACCAGGATTTACCCTTATCTACCTATGAGGATTCTGATACAGAGAACTCTATTCCCTCTGCTTCCCCCAGAGGATTTCTCTTTTGGTGAAATCTGGCATACTCTTAGGGAGCATTTTCGCTGAGAAAGCCAGGATTACTCTGATTCTAAAAAGAGGCTTAGGGATTTCATACTCCTGCCTCAACACAGGCCTTTAGCTATCCCTGCTGTACTAGACATTGTTGATGATGCCTTTTTGGAATCTAGCTTGGCTCCTGACTCTTTACCTCCTGCTCCCAGAAAACCTGATAAATATTACAGGGTTCCTGACTCTCACAAGTTCCTTTTTAAAAATCCTAATGCAGATCCTGAGACCATTTCACAGGGACCCAAGGGCATTAAGGCTGTTACTGCCAAAATCCTACCTCTTCTGATAGAGACTCCAGGGCGCTGGATAGATGGGTAAGAAGGTATACACATCTGCAACCTTGGCCATTAGGGCCTTAAACTGTCAGTTTCATATGTATCAGCAACAGATTATTGGATTGCTTAAACAGAAAATTATGTTGATTCCTGACTGTGCTGAAAATAAGGATTTACAGGATTTAATGCATTCTGCTGAACAGGTTGGAAAACATACTTTGCAGTCTGTTTTTGATTCACTAAAGGCATCTCGCAGGGCTGCTGTCAATGGGTCTGTACTTAGAAGGCATGCTTGGCTTAAGGAGCAATCTTTGCCAGATCATGTTAAAGCTAAATTGCTGGATGCTCCCTTAAATCAGGATCCACTGTTTGGCAACAAAACAGAAGACGTTCTTAAAAAGATGGAGGAAAAAGCTAAATCTATGCAAGCTGTTAAAGATTTCCTACAAGTACAACCTCCAAGATTTAGTAGGCATTGGCCCTCTAAGAATTGGTCCTTTCCTGTCTCTTCCAGGCTTTCTCAGTCCAAACCCAGAACCAGCAGAACACCCAGGCTTCAGTCCTAGGGTACGCACAGGACTAAGCAGTTGGGGGCTCCCACTACCAAATCAGGGACTAGTCCCCTATGGCAAGCTGTCTCAATGACTTGACTTTAAAACTTCCAAGCACTTCTCAACTTACTGCTCCTTTAGGGGGAAAGGTTGCTCTGTAGGCCAAAACCTGGGAACTCATTACCCAGGACAAATGAGTTTTAAATATAGTTTCCCAAGGATACAGATTTCACTTCCACACTTTACTAACCCCAAACAGTTGGCCAGATCTACCCCCATATCAGTGGGCAGAGGATCAAAAGCAAGTACTCTCTCTCTTAAGCATAAAGGCTGTTCAAACTGTACCAGAAGAGGAAAAGGGACAAGGTTTCTACTCAAGACTTTTCCTGGTACCCAGAAAAGACAATTCATGGCGTCCTATCCTGGAGCTTTCTATCATAATCACCTTTTTGGTGATTCCAAAATTCAAGATGCTAACTCTTCACCAGTTGCTTCCTATGCTAGGCAAAGATGCCTGGTTAAACTCAAAAGACAGGCACAGCAGATCAGCAAGAGATGTTTATTTTCACTCCACGAACAAACCTCACAGAACAGAAACAAAAACAATAATGCTGCTACAGTTCTCAGCGCGTTTTCGTCGATATGCACTTCATCAGAAAAGCTAAACAGTGCTCAGTGTGCTAAATTTATAAGTCAGATGTTATTTGAATGTACCAGTGGTGTCTCCTAACTAATTAAAATGTTAATACATTCAATTAATATCCTTGTTGTTGAAATTACAGATTTCTTAACAAAAATCAAAGAAACAATATCACCATCTAGTGGTGAAACAAAAACTGTGCAGGCAGGAATACCTAGTACAAATGTATATTAACATTGTATGATCTAAAAACCATTTTAATTAATACATAAAAAATGTACCTGTGTGCAGAATGTTTGAAAAACATATAAAATGTATGTATGAAAAATATTAAAATGTGTATAAAAAAATATATATATATATATATATATAAGTACAACTGATATATGGGTGAGTGGTTATAACTTGGCTGATCTCAACTTTAATACAGGTTTTAGAGAGATCATTTCATTTAAACCTGAGTGACTGCTAGCCTCAACCATTAATTGCCAAAATAACTCTCTGTATTCTAAAGAGGCCTCCCAAAGACCACCCCTGGGATTGGGGGCTAATACCTCTATGATGAAGAAAAGGAATTTTGCAGATTTACATGTTACAGTATGTTTAAACAAAGCGTTGTTAGTGTTTTCCTTCCTTATGTCATATAGGTGCTCATACACCCTTTGTCTCAGCCTTCTCTCGGTTTTCCCTATATAAAAGGAATTACATGCCTCACAGGTCACCATGTATACCAAACCACAAGTATTGCAATTTGCAAATCCTTTAGTGGTGATAATTTTGCCTCTGATTTTCAAATATATTTTCTCACCTTACTTGATGTTGACATTAATGACAGCTTCCACATTTATGTGTACCCACCTTGTTTGAGAGAGGTGTGACCCGTTTTCTACCCTCAAGTATGTTCTTAATGTTACGTCCTTTTTTAAATACTACTTTTAAGGGTTCTTCAAAGTTCAGATTCAAATCTAAAAAACTGGCAAACCTATTCCACTCATCATTAATAATATTTTAACTATGTTGGTTTCGCCGTTGAAAGTAATAGTCAAAGCTGAATTGTAGTGTTTTATATCTACTGGAGAATTGTTTTTAGTGTTGGTGTTGCCAAAAATTTTTGTTGAATTCCCCAAGATAGGCAAAAACCTTGTGGTCCTTGCTGTTTTAACTCCTTGTATCGGTCTTTCTAACAAATCATCGGGGTAACCTCTTTCTCAAAATATACTTGCAATATTCACATTCTATCTGGAAATCTGTCTCATCTGAGGTCATCCTACTAGCTCTTACTAGCTGACCCTGGACAATTGCCTTCTTTTGATAAGAGGGGTGAGAACTAGAAAAATGCAAGTATGTGTTAGAAAAGCTCTCCTTCCTATAAATTTTAGATTTCAACCCCTGATTTGTTCTCTGTATGCTCACATCCAAAAAACTAAGCTGAGAACTGTCTATTTTGTAAGTAAATTTTAGAAAATCGGTGGTATGTGAGACATATTCGTAAAACTCAAGAAACTGGTCAGCAGTGCCATTCCACAAAAGACAAATGTCATCCAAAAAACGACCATAGTAATTCCACAAAATTTTGAAATGGGAATTGAAAACTAATTTATTTTCCCAACTGAGTAATATAATGTTGACATACAAGGGGGCACAGTGTGCACCCATGGCTACACCCTTTAATTGTCTGTAATACTCACCCTGAAAGTGTATAAAATTGTTTTTCAAAATTAAGTCCATAAGAAACAAACAGGTACGAAACTTGTTAAAAGAAACGGAAATTTGACTCTCCAGAAATTGCTCAAACTATAAAAGACCTTTTTCATGGGGAATACAAGTAAATAGGTCCACGATATCCAAAGAAATAAAAAAATGGGGTATTTGTTTTCTGTAGGGCATCAGCGTGTTTCAAAAAATCCCACGAGTCTTTTAAAATGTTGCAATGTTCCAATATAAGTGGCTTCAAATGGAAGTCAATATATTTGGCTAGGGGGGGCTGTCAAAGAGCCATCTGCTGTAACAGTAGGTCTAAGAGGTGGGTCCAAATGGTTCTTGTGGACCTTGGGTATACCAAAAATAGAAGGAATTTTTGGTTTCTCAACATGTAGGTAGTTGTAAGTTTCTAAGTCAATAAGTCCCTCAAGAAGCAAGTCATTAAGACATATTGAAACTTTCCTTTTCGCAATGTTAAACTCATTCAAGGACGCTCTTTCATATGTATTTTCATCATTCAACATGCTTAGCATTTTGACTTCATAGTCTATTTGGTCCATCAGAACCACCCCCTCCTCCTTTATCAGGCTTCATGACTCTGAGATTCTTGTCTGTTCTACAAGAATCAAGGATGTTGAATTCATCCTTTGTGAGATTGGGGGGTACTTTATTAAATTTAAGCTCATCTCTAAGATGCTTCTCTAAAACATTTTCAACATTTTTGAGCTGTGGATGCAACGGTGCGTTAAAAGTACCTGGTTGGCAACACTGGATTTAAAGGAAGCCTACCTGCACATCCCAATCAGGGAATCTTGCAGAAGATACCTACGCTTCAAAGCAGGCTACATGCACTATCAGCTCTCTGCACTGCCCTTTGGCTTATCTACTGCACCCAGGGTATTCACAAAGTGCCTAGCTCCAGTTGTTGCATTTTGCAGGCAAAGAAATATTCAAATATTATAAAAATCAAAAACGGTCGTTGGTAAAAGGAAGGTGCAAAAAGGAGCCCAAACAAAATGAAAGAAAATGCACCGAGCTAACACACTGAGTACGTTTGTTGATAGACAAAACAGAAAACAGAAAATGGTGAGCACTTTCACAACATAAAGTTGCTTCATCAGACAACAGTAAAAGGCTTACACTCTATTTAAATAGTCAAATATCCATTACTCAATTAACTAATTAGGGTTAGCAAGCTGTACAGAATCAAAATCAAGAGAAGCTTACCACAGTGAATACTACAATAAAGATGCACTATGTTACAAAGTTACTAAACATATATAACCACACTATATACAGTATAAAAAAACATATACATATACATATAAGATAAAACAACAACAATAAGACATATAAAAAAGCTAAAAACATCTAAAATATCTTCTAAAAGATCTAGAAATCAGTGCATGAGTGGTCGAGCCTTCAAAAAGGGAACCAAAGTAGTGGTAGCATTCAATCCAGGAAACTTCTCAGCGTTAAGCTTCAGTATCCATTTTTGCTCATGCCCCTCACCACCCCTAGGGTTCGTATAAATATGTTGCAAAACCAAAAATTTAAAAGAATGTGAACGATCATTAGACATAACGTGACAGGCCAGAGCACTGGATTGTTTACAATTGGTAATGTCTCTCACATGTTCTAAAATATGATCTTTCAACATTCTGTTAGTTTTGCATACATAATAAGCATGGTATTGTTGACAAAAACAAAAATAAACAACATCAGTGGTTCTACAATCTGAATATTGATTAGAATGCAACGAAAAATGCCTGGTAGGATGCACATAATTATTTTTGTTATAAACAAACTGACAGGCACTACAGTTCCTACATGGAAAAGTTCCACGGCGAACAGTGTGAGTTAACTTTTTGCGTGTTTCCCCATGGCAAAGGTGTTGTTTAAGTGACTTGCTATTCTTAAAACTGAAATGTGGAGTCAGTCCAACCTTGTCTACAAGGCCAGGAACTTCTTGTAAAAGGTACCAGTATTTCTTATCAACATCCGCATATTGATTAATGTTGCTAGAAAACTGGAGAACCACTCTAAAGTCATTCTCAGCTGTGGCACTGTGTGTTGCATCTGCGGTGGCTCTGTTGTGATTATAATAAGGTTTGCACCTAGTATCTCTAAGCTTACAGGCATCAGATATTGTATTATCAATGTCTGCACTAGAATATCCTCTAGCCAGAAACTCAATTTTCAAGTTATTCAATGCAGCTACTGCATCATTGTCATTACTGTGTAGCCTGAGTGTCCTAAAAACTTGCCCTCTTAACACATTCCTAGGAATGTGTCTAGGGTGCATACTAGATTTATGCAGCAATGTGTTCTTTCTAGTTGGTTTATGGTATATAGTACTGCGGAGATGATTCAAATCAGATTTACTGATTTTGACATCAAGAAAACTTATGTCAGTGGCTGAACTCTGGTGTGTAAACCTTAAAAAATCAGTTGTTGAATGCAAGCAATCCAAAAATTGGTCTAGATCAGAGCCGGAGCCCTTCCATAACATAAAAACGTCATCTACAAACCTAACATACCACAGTATTTGTCCAAAGAAAGGATTAGTGGCAGACAAAACGTTTTGCTCTTCTCAACTGACCAGTGCTAAGTTGGCGTAGCTATTGGCACAAGCAGTGCCCATTGCCACTTAGCACTGGTCAGTTGGGAAGAGCAAAACGTTTTGTCTGCCACTAATCCTTTTTGACGTTTTTATGTTATGGAAGAGCTCCGGCTCTGATCTAGACCAATTTTTGGATTACTTGCATTTAACAACTGATTTTTTAAGGTTTACACACCAGAGTTCAGCCACTCTTGATTTTGATTCTGTACAGCTTGCTAACCCTAATTAGTTAATTGAGTAATGGATATTTGACTATTTAAATAGAGTGTAAGCCTTTTACTGTTGTCTGATGAAGCATCTTTATGTTGTGAAAGCGCTCACCATTTTCTAGTTTCTGTTTTGTCTATCAGTAAACGTTCTCAGTGTGCTAGCTCGGTGCATTTTCTTTCAAATATACCCATACTTGGACGATTGTCTAATTCAGGCAGAAAGCCAGGACATACTCTTGAATCATCTGGCATTTGTACAAAAGGTGCTAACTTGTCTGGGGTACACCATAAACGAAAAGAAATCACATCTGGTACCCTGTCAACAAATTATATTCCTAGGAGCAAGCTTGAACACAACTTCCCAGATGGCTTTTCTCACGCCAGAGAAACAAATTCATTTGACAACTTACTTCAAACTAATGGCCACAAAGACCCTGCTATCTGCAAGGCAAATACTGCAAGCCTTATATGCCGCATATGAGGAAACTACAATGGTATCTAAAAAGCCTATGGTGTCAACATTCTCTGGATCTAGAAGTAATGATTCCTGTCATACCTTGCCTACAGTTTGGTGGACAGAGGCCTGCCACCTAAACAAGGGACTACCATTCACTCTACCCCCTGCCGCCCAAACCCTAACAACAGATGCATCAGACTGTGCATGGGGGGCTCACCTGGCAGGGAAGTGCATTCAGGGCAAATGGAACCCAAGTCAAATGCACCTGCATAACAATCAAAAAGAAATGTTAGCTGTACAGAGTGCTCTGACAGTCTTCGAGGACCACATTCTTCCAGGGCAATTAATGGTAAAGCCGGACAACACCACTGTTATGTGGCACATAAACAAGCAGGGCCGTACCATTCTTACCCTCTCTGCAGACTAGCCATGGCTCTGTAGAACACAGCCTTGAGCTACCAAGTGCATCTACAGGCTGAATTCCTGCCAGGAAAAGTAAATACACTGGCAGACGAACTAAGCAGAAATCTCATTGACCCACATGAGTGGAACTGGAACCAAAGACTTTCAACATGTCGATAATCAAATGGGGGAGCCCAGATATAGACCTGTTTGCCTCCCCCCAGAACAACCAATTGGACAAATTCTGCACAGGGACTCCCCACAAACAAGCTTGGAAAGTGGGTGCTCTGTCCTTCAGCTGGAAAAATCTATCAGTTTATGCCTTTCCTCCTCCTCTGCCTCTCCTCTCCAAAGTACTACTAAAGATTAAACAGGACAAACCAAGGATGATACTGATTGCACCAGACTGGCCACGCCAACTCTGGTACCCCCTCTTGCGCAGTTTGTCACTGCTGGCTCCATGGCACCTGCCTCAGACCCCTACCCTGCTGTCACAGCAGTAGAGCCAGATTCTGCACCCTCAGCTTCAAACCCTGAACCTGGCAGCCTGGCTAATTACCTAATCTCTCCATTACCATCTCTCAGTAAACAAGTGTTGGATGTCATTTTGGAGGCAAGGAGGCCTAGTACCAGAAAATCTTATGCTGAAAAATGGAAAATATTCTGTGCCTGGAACCAAACTCAAGGGATGGGCACAGCAGTGCCCAACTTACCTCAGATTCTTCAATACTTAACTGAGATGCTTCACAAGGGCCTTTCTTTCTCCTCCATCAAAATTCACGTCTCAGCCGTTTCAGCACAGAAACACAGAACCCACCCCTCTTCTCTCATCCACTGCTCAAGCAGTTCCTCAGAGGGGTCAAAAATGTAAGACCACCCAGGAGAGCCCCAACTCCAGCCTGGGACCTTAACTTTGTATTAGAAAAACTCACTCTTCCTCCTTTTGAACCAGCTGCAAGTGCAGAGTTAAAATTATTTTCTTGGAAAACAGCCTTCCTTTTAGCAATCACTTCAGCAAGAAGTGTATCTGAATTACAGGCCCTTATGGCAGTGGAGCCTTTCATCATCTTTCTTGCGGACAGGGTGTCCCTCAGGACCAATCCGTCCTTCATGCGTGAGGTGATATCCAGTGTGGCTCTTAATCAGTCCATTCTTTTGCCAACCTTCTTTTCTAATCCACAGAACAAAGGGGAACGCATACTGTACTCTTTAGATGTGCACAGGCAACTTAGATTTTACTTGGACAGGACTAAACCTCAAAGGAAATCTGAACAACTGCTGGTGGCATTTGCTGCAGGGGCAGAGGGGAAGGCTATTTCAAAGCAAACCATTTCTAAATGGATAGGCCATTGCATTCATTTATGCTATAAGCACCCTTGAAAACCTATCCCACAGGGGATTAGACCCCATTCAACCAGGGCTGCATCTACCCTTACAGCCTTTCTCAGAGGTGTCCCTACCAGGGACATTCTAGAAGCTGATACCTGGAGTTCTGTACATACTTTCACCAAGCATTACCATTTGCCAATTTTCTCTAAATCCAGAGCTGGCTTTGCCACTGCATTCTTGCAGGGCCTTATAGCTGGTCCTAATGCTATCTAAATTCCTCCTCCCATTTTTAGCTTTGGGAATCTCCCCAAATGTGATGACTGCAATAGTGAAACACGAAGAACATAGTACAGTTGTGTACACTTACCATAAATGTAGATGTTCAAGTGTATTCACTGTTGCAGTCCTGGTTACCCTCCCTCCAGCCCCCTGACTTCTTTTGGCTATACCTCTACTTTCCTTTACTATGCTTAAAAGCTTTTTGGTGTATTTGTTTTTTTGTTGGAGGTATACTATTGTGTGTGTGTGTGTGTGTGTATGTATGTATGTATGTATGTATATATATATATATATATATATATATATATATATATATATATATATATATATATATATATATTTAATTGCTTCCCATTAGGGGTCTCCTGACATCTGGGGCAAGAAAAACTGATGTAATGGCGTCGGCTGCATGCTTTATACCCCTGACTACCTGACGTCATGGAAGATGAGACAGCAACCGACGCAGGACCCAAGACTTTGATAATCAGTCCGACTGAGGGCTACTGCAAGCAGATAATCCAAATGTGATGACTGCAACAGTGAATACACTCAAACATCTACATTTATGTTAAGTGTACACAACTGTACTTTTCCACTTGGGGAGGTGCATCCTTGGGTGTTCCTACCATCTTCTACATCCTGGATACTTCCACCAGTCTTTGTGACTCATGTTATTCAGTCATTGACTATGGATACTTGTGGCCAAGGCTTCATCTCACAAGGTTTCACTCCAAGCTCAATTGAAGCATTGTTAAAAACAGCACTACTCAGACAAATCATTTTAAAAGCTATAGTGACTGTAACATCTGTTGTAGTGATAGGGTGCAGAGTAGTCACATTTACAAAAGGCAGTTCAGCATGTTGTTGGCCTTAACCAACTCTGAGTCAGTGCACTTGAACTCCTTACTCATTAGCTCAGTGGCTAATAGTACAAAACAATAATAATAATAAGGTCCTTCAGTACACCAACAGATGTCCAAAAAGACATTTTATCCAATAAAACTGGATGTGGTAGCCGCCACATAGCAGTGAACGAGGAGTCTGTGATGATGACGGATGTTCATTGGAATGCCAGTGCAATTGGTTTGGATGTTGGTGAAGCGGTACTATGAGAGGAGTTTTTAGTGTGGATTAAAGGAGATGCAAAAGAGACTGGACAGTCGTATTTCATTGCTGAGCAGGACTCAGAAATCGTGGAAGCAGTTCTGAACTATTCAGCAGTTAAAAACTTGATGCAAAGATTTTAACCATCCAAACACGAAATTGCAGTCAGTAGTGTGGATGTTAAAATAGAAATTAATTTGTCAATCAAGACAATAAAGACTATTGATAAAGTATTAGTTTTATTGGTGCTCTTAAGAACATATTGAGAGGTAACTGTGTTTCTTAACAGTGTTGGCAGAGTGGACTGGATATATGTAAACCAGGTTAAAAAATAAATGGATACGTAGTGCTTGTGTCTGGAAAGGATGTTGCTACTGGAATATCTAGGAATGTCTTTGTGAAGTTATTTATTTTTGCTCTCCTTCAGGACCTTACCTGATAGCACCTCTGCCTTCAGCCAGATGTCCCATTTGTTGTGTGAGAATGGGTAGGATCCTGGTACTTCTGGGCTAGGCAAATGCCTTATGGCTTATTCAGTCATACATGAGAGCTTCCATTAACCTGTTCCTTATTGGGGTTCAAGCTGTAGGGAGCAGAGCATGTTATAATTAGCAGCCAGGAGGGTGATATCTCCATGTTGTTTGGCCAGGCAGAAGTTGAGAGAGACTGCATCGAGGTCTCGGACATTAATTCAAGTCCCGAGGTCTACTAGGCCGACCATGCACCTAAGCAGAGGGCCAAGACACTACATCCCACTGGTTGTCTATGTGCTTGCCCCAGGTACCACTGACAGGGTTTCAGTGCCCTTTTCTCCAAGGTCAGTGTTCAGGATCTTTTCAGGTTAGCACATAACTTAATGGAATTTATAAAGTCTAGCAGCCATCTCTGAAAGAAAAAAGTATGTGTCTAGGGTACCCCCATGTTAAAAGAAAAAGAGCATTCTACCCAGAGGGAATTGGAAATCCCACATTCAGAGGTGGATGTTCCCAACCTCCTACATGGAATTTGTGGATGAGGGATTACCCTTTCCTCACTCTTGCTACCTGAGGATTTTTCTTTTCACAGTAACAATCACAGGATGAAGGATACCTTCATCTGTAAATCCAGGGAGTTCTCTCAAGCAAAGACCAAGTACAGTTAGTTTCTGGCCCCTCTGGTACCAAGGCCCCTGGTCATCCTTGCATTGTCTAAGGTCCTGGATGATGCTTTTTCTGCATCTTTGCAGCATTATTTCTTAACTCTCTGCTCCCAGGATACCAGACCATATTTATAAGGTCCATGACTTCCACAAACATCTGTAAAAAATATATATTCTACTGCAGACCCAGCAATGGTTTCCATGGACACTAGCAAGGGATTCAGTGTGGCTTTTCCTAGGAACACCATTCCCAATGACAAAGGGAGCAGAATGCTCAACCAGTTTGTAGAAAAAAAACTTGTGCTTCAGCTGCCCTGATGGTTATGATCGTCAGTTGCCAGTCTCACGTGTTAATATTTATGGAGCCACTCCTTGATCAGCTGAAACAGATGACAGAGGAGATGCAATAAAGGGCTTGAGAAAGAAGATGGTTGACCTATGCAACCTCAGATGTTCTTCCTGTTTCACTTTTGCAGTCCTGACTTGTGGGATTTCCTACTGTGGAAGCCATTGGCTGGCCCGACTACTGTAGTAAAAATCTCCCTCCTCCTAAGGCTGCTGGATGCCTTACCCTGGTGTCAGTACGCTTGGGTATAAAGGGAGCCAGCTGATGCCATGACATCAGTCTTTTCTTGCTGTCAGAGCCTGAAGCACTGTTTCAGTTGGTCCTCACCAGAGAGAAGTCTTTTAAAGCTAAGTACTCCATTGGGGAACTCTTTTTCTTACTTTAACTCATGTCAGATAAGGTTAACAATTGTCTCCACCATGGCAAGCAAATCCCACAGCGAGACTTTCATACTTTGTATGTTAGTTGTCTAGGCCCAGATCATGACATCCCTAGTTGTTGTTTTTACATCTGTTTTAATTCTAGCAGTATCAGGCGTAGGGCTGAAGTCTTAGCTAGGCATCTTAGTCTGCAATTTTCCTTATATCATTTGATAGTGTCTGCTGGTCATCCTGAGGTTCCCTAAGCATCAGAAAGATAAGGAAAAGACCCAAACATTGGACCTTTGACGACAACCATTCACTGTTGGGCAGTCCCCCAAGGCTCATTATTGCTGAGAAAGGTGAAGCGCTTTCACAACCCCTTTCTGCGACTGAGGTGGTGGTGCAGGCCTCTGTCAAGACCCACTTGGAGTTCAACATGCTGTCGGGTCTGTCAATTATTACACAGGCCTTGGCTTTCAGTTCGTCTGTTGGGTCTGGAGTGTCAGCAGACCTCTGCTTCCGAGGGGCAGTCTTGCACCGGTGACGTTCCTTCAGGGCATCTGTCTACATAGGCTCTGCCTTACAAAGAAACTGGCATCCAGATGGTGGATGTACTTAGGACCAAGTCTATAGCTATTTTGAACTAGGGATGTTAAGTTGTCTATCTCGCCTTCATTCTTGCTGGTTGGGTTCTGAGCCGATCCCCGGCTCCGACTCGGCCATCTTCAAAAGCTCGAGAGCTGCATACTGGCTCAAGGCCACCCCATATCCCATGATGCCTGGCGCTAGATACCCAGATCGCTTTTGCCGCTTCTGCTGCGAGGTTGTCTTACTGGCTCAGGTTGTATATTTTCATTATTTACTCATTTTTTTTTATACAAATTATAGGCTTGTTAGTGTAGATTGTTTATACTAGTTAACCTTTATATATATATATATATATATATATATATATATATATATATATATATATATATATATATATATATATATATATACTTGTTGTATCTGTAATTCTTTCTTAATCCTTCCCCTATCCCTTCAGAAAACTCATTTTAGTTAGAGAGTTTTCCCCTCCCCCTTCACTTTCTTAGGTAGCCATTTAAATTAGAGGCTAACCTTTTTCCCTTTCTCAATCTTAAAAAAAAAAAACAACTTTTAGCTCTTTTTAGCTTATATATACAATATTGTCAGTTTTCTTGGCTGTGTTTTGGGCGTCTTAACTTAGTGTGTGTGGTAGTAGTTACATCCTAGTTTTTTGTGTGTTGTCCTTGGTTTTCTAATTCTTTTTCAGGGATGTCCAAGGATACCAAGGTGTCCGGATTCAAGAAGTGTGACTCATGCTGTCAGAAGATGTCTCTGACAGATGGTCACACTTCTTGTGTCTATTGTCTCGGCGCCGTGCACCTGCAGGACTCTTGTTCAGTTTGCCATACCTTCAGCCCAAGAGTTCTGCAGGAGCGTAAAAATAAGTTAATCCTACGTGGATTACTTAAGCAGGATTCACCGGCTGAGACTCAGCCCGTGAAGGCCTCTAAACCACCTAAATCTTCGACTCCCAGTTTGGAGCCATCGATGGATGAAAGCTGTTCCTTCAGCCTCGGTTCTGGCCGGAACCGATTTACCTGTCTCCCAGTCGGTTCCGACTCTCACTTCGGAGACGATGGGGAGTCGAAAGAGATCTAGGTCTCCCTCCCTGGAGTCGATACGCTCGGCTCCGAGGTCTCCTCTGCTCCAATCAGAGCAAAATCATCGGTCCCACTCTTCTCGGTCCTCAAGACTATCCGATCATGACGTGGAGAGAGTGGTCAGTAGGCTGTTCAAATCGCAGGCCCTAGCAAAAATGTTGTCCAGCCCCCCTCATCAGGTGTTGGCTCCGTCCATATCTGCAGTTATTCCTCCTCCGACTCCTTCCTTGAGCTCGGAGCCGGAGTTCGTTGGGGTTCGAGTTGTGGAACCGTCGGCACCGATACCTTCTGCTTCGGTTCCGTCGTCAGTTCCAATCACTTCTTTGGTACCAACCTTGGAAGGGTCTGGGTGCTGAGACTCCCTCGTCAGCTCCGAGGGGTGAGTGGCATCAAACCCTTGTCTGACCCCGTTCTCCCTCTCGGAGCTTCGGCGCAGGTGAGCTCGACTCCTACATTGGCTTCGGAGCTGTCCCCCTCGGTGCGGAGAGGGATTCCGGTCTCTTCGGAACCGGTGCCTTCTCGGCATCCGAGCAGGGACGCTTTCGAGATCATGAGGAGTGTGCTGGCCCCTGAGTCAGCCCCACGATCATCCCCACCGGCTCCTTCCACTGTGGTGCCTGTGTCTGCCTCTGTCCCTCCTCCAGACCCCAAGCAAGGGGAACCAACGCTCCAGGGCACCCCCTTGGGTGTATCTTCCTCTTCCGAGGCCTCCCCCGATCGTTCAGAGGAGCCACCTCATAAGAGGAAATGCAAGAGGAAGCATGTTGACCCCCTGAGTCTGTCACATCAGATACAGACTTGGAGGATTCGGAAGAGTCCCCGAGATCCCCATCTGAAGATGTCTCCTTCTCAGACATCGTTGAGATGCTTAGGCAGAGGGGGAACTGGACTACCCTAAGACCCTCCAAGGATGAGTCGGTATTTTTGGATGCGTTTGGATCCCGACCTTCTACCTTTTGGGTGTCTCCGCCTTTCGACCCACTGATGTCCGTGGTGGCTCGGAAGGCGTGGTCAGCTCTAGACACAGTGGAACCGACCCCCAGAAGATCCGCTAAATTCATAACGGCACCACAGGATAAACAGTTTTTGGCCAAAGGTGTCCCTGTTGATGCCATGGTGGTAGCGGCGGTCACAAAGACGGAGTTGGCTGAAACTTCTTCATCTGTCCATCCCCCTAACAAGGAGTCCAGGATGATGGACAGATATGGGAAGCAGATGTTCTCTTCAGCGACTTTTTCTATGAGGTCTCTGAATTATTTGTGCCACTTTACCCGCCTTCAAAGGGATCTCCTTAAAGAGCTTGGAGATACCCCCCCAAGATCCATCAGCTGAGGGGGCCCGGGCCAAGGCAGCCTCCCAGCTGGCGACTCTTAATTCAGTGGTGAACTCCTCCATGAGGCTCATTTCTTATGCAGCCGATGGTGCGAGTAGAGCCGCAGGCACAGATGTTGCTCTAAGGAGACACGTTTGGATGCGGCTATGTAACTTCGCGGAACCTTTCAGAGCGTCTTTCACCAACACCCCTTTTGATGGTTCCTCTCTTTTTGGATCACAGGTGAAGGACACCCTTACCAGGTGTGAACAGGAAGGCAAGACTCTCTCTGCCGTGGGAGTTCATTTTTCCACTCCTTCCAGACCATATCCCAAGGGTCAGAAGAGTGGAAAGATGTGGTTCCTGAAATCTCAGGGAGCCTTGCCGGACACACGTGGTGAGTTTCCATCCAGGGGCAGAGGAGGGAACAATAATTGATGCCGCCCTCGTGGCAGAGGGGATCCGCAAAACCAGGGCAGCAGAGAATCCTTCTCTGAGAAGCCCTCCCACCATCCCTGAAGGGTTGCCCGACTGCCCACCTCCGGAGGCAGTCGGGGGAAGATTATCGCTGTTCCCAAGAGCCTGGCAAGACATAACACAAGACAAATGGGTACAGTCAGTTATATCCAGAGGCTACAGAATACCCTTTGTTCGCACTTCTGTAGTGTCAAACAAGTCCCTTCCAGATGTTTCACCCAATCTAAGGGATCAAGCAGTACAAGAAATTTCAGAACTGCTAAGAAAAAGGGTCATCCAGCAAGTCCCAGCAGACCAGCAAGGATCCGGAATTTACTCGAGGTTCTTTTTGGTACCAAAAAAGACAGGGGACTGGAGACCCATTCTGGATCTCAGCAGACTGAACAGGTCTGTACAAAGAACCAAGTTTCGGATGGTCACGCTACAGTCCATTATGCCCTTTCTGGGTCAGGACAATTGGATGTGCTCTATAGATCTTCAGGATGTGTACTACCATGTCAAAATGGACAGACGCTCCAGAAGATTCCTTCACTTCTGGCTGGGAGTCAACCATTACCAGTTCAGAGCTCTGCCCTTTGGTCTCACCACAGCCCCCAGGGTGTTCACCAAATGTATGGCAGTAGTTACCGCTCACCTGAGACGGCAAGGATTCCAGGTGTTTCCATATCTAGATGACTGGCTCCTTACTGCTACCACCAGGCATCACCTTCTGCGAGCCACAGACTACACTATCGAGACTTGCTCCAGACTAGGTATCTCAATAAATTTCAAAAAGCCTGCATTGTCGCCCTGTCAGTCTATCACGTTTATAGGCACAAATTTAAATACAAAAGACATGTCAGCGAACCTTCCACCAGGCAGAATATTAGTGATTTGTCAACATGTACAGGTCTTATTAGCATGCAAGAGAATTCAAGACAGGTTCATCCTCCAAACTCTAGGTCTCATGGCAGCAGCAATCATACTTGTTCCTCTAGCGCGTTTTCACATGAGGATCTCCAGTGGCTGCTTTTCACCCAATGGTCCTTCCAGCAGCTTCCCATGTCTCACATGATTATGATCACAGAAGTATGCAAAAAGCACCTTGCATGGTGGATGGTCTCCACATTTGTACCCCCCCCAGTTGCTACGGTTACCACGGACACTTCCCTGATCGGGTGGGGGGGCATTGTCAGGGCAAGACAGTCCAAGGCACCTGGCAACCTCACGAGTACCACCTGCATATAACGTCTTGGAGATGAGGGCTGTGCTTCTAGCGTTGCAAGCTCTTCAGGACTCTCTTCCTACCGGGGCCATTGCAATTCAAACGGACAATATGTCAGTAGTGTGGTACATCAGCAAGCAAGGAGGAACCAAGTCCTACCCCCTATGTCGAGAAGCACTCAGACTCTGGCAGTGAGCGATCTCTTCCCAATGGTTTCTAATCACAACACACATCCCTGGGAAGTCCAACGTCATAGCAGACAGGCTGAGCAGAGCAATTCTCATGCCTCACGAGTGATCTCTGAATCAAGTAGTTGCGGACCAAATATTCCGCAAATGGGGCCAGCCTTGCTGCGACCTTTTTGCCACCCTCTTCAACAGCAAGTGCAACAAATTCTTCTCTCTCCTTCCACTTCCCGGACATTCCCCCAGAGACGCTCTAGTCCACGATTGGCCTCAGGGACTTCTTTATACATTCCCTCCGTTTCCCCTTATTCCAAAACTGATACAGAAAGCTACCGTATTGGGCTGCAGAATGATCCTCATTACTCCTTACTGGCCTCGACAAATATGATTCCCATTCCTGCTTCATCATCTTCTCAAGCAGCCTTGGACTCTGGACCCAGTTCCAGACCTTCTGATCCATCAATCGGGCGGGCTTCACCAATCCCTGCAATCTCTCCAGCTCACTGCTTGGTTGCTCCACTTCCAACCTTAGCCAGGCTTCCAGATATCTCCCCGTCTGTGCGGGAAATTATTTTATCATCGCACAAGTCTGCCACTAGAAAAATGTACGCTAGTAAGTGGAAACATTTTTCTTCCTGGGCAGAGACTAAGAGTATAGACCCCTTTTCAGCTCCTATACACCACATTTTGGAATTTCTTGTAGAACTCTTTCATTCTGGGTCCGCTTCCGCTACAATTAGAGTTCATTTAGCTGCAATTTCAAATTTTCACATTGGCCTGTCGGGAAATAATATCATGTCGCATAAGCTATGTAGAGCCTTTCTCAAAGGGACCACTCTGCTCAGGCCTCCAGTGAGAGATCCTCCACCTCCGTGGGATCTAAATTTGATTTTAGCTTCTCTAATATTGCCTCCCTTCGAACCTGCAGCATCTTGTTCCCTGAAGTTTTTATCTTGGAAAACTCTCTTTCTGGTAGCCATTACTTCAGCCAGAAGAGTTTCAGAACTGCAAGCTGTTTGTACCCATCCTCCGTACCTAGTGTTCCACAATGATAGGGTTGCTCTCAGGACTAAACCTTCCTTCCCAAGGTCTCTTCAGAAGATAATTTGAATAAGTCCATAGACCTTCCTGTGTTTTTTCCCAACCACTCCAACAGGGTGGAATATAAGTTGCATCAGTTAGATGTTCACAGGTAACTACGTTTCTATTTACATAGAACTAAAGATATCAGGAAATTGGACCAACTTTTCCTTTCTTATGCTGAGGGTAAACAAGGTCTTCCAGTCTCAAAAGTAACCCTGTCCAGGTGGTTGACTTCTATCATCACATTTATCTATCAACTGAGGAATAAAGAATTACCTGTTAAACCAAAAGGTCACTCCACCAGGGCTTTAGCCACTTCTGTGGCCTTTCAGGCTAGGTTGCCCATGGAATCTATTTGTGCTGCGGCTACGTGGGCCAACCCACATACTTTCATTTCGCATTATAAGTTGGATGTGGTTTCCAGAAACAGAACAGATTTTGGTTCCACTGTTCCGAAGAGTTTGTTCCGATGAGCCACCCAGGATTTTAGGTGCTAAGGACGCTGTCCCAACCAGCAAGAATGAAGGCGAGATAGACAACTTAACATAAAGAAGTTATGTACCTACCATAACGTTCCATGTTAGTTGTCTTCTTCTCGCCTTCTTTCTTGCGTCCCACCCTCCATCCCCCTATCCTTGTAGTCCAAGAAGAGTTACTTATGTTTTTTTTCACTGGCTGTGTCTTCTCTGGCTATTCCTTTCTGTCTAGTAGCCTCTCTGGAGGTTTTATATATTCCAGGATAGGATCCTTTCCTTATTATGTCTGCAGTTAGACTTACCAAACGAGATCTGGGTATCTAGCGCCAGGCATCATGGGATATGGGGTGGTCTCGAACCAGTATGCAGCTTTTGAAGATGGCCGAGTCGGAGCCGAGGATCGGCTCTGAACCCAACCAGCAAGAAAGAAGGCAAGAAGAAGACAACTAACATGGAACGTTATGGTAGGTACATAACTTCTTTTTCTACCTCAGGTCCTATGCCTAGGCCTATTGCCTTCTGCCCAGCAGGTTATCAGCAGGACCTGGTCAGGTTAGCTGAGGACCTCATCTCCTTAGAGCTAGGCAATCCCCTTTGGAGTCTTCCCCAGTGAAAAGAAGGGGGATCCCTTCCCAGAAATTTTCTCTGAACCTCCTGATTCAAATGAGGATTCTGACCAGGAGGGGGTCTGTCTTTAAGGAGGGACCCTTCCTTTCTTACTATGAAAATTCAGATTCTGAGGCAAATCTGCCTTCAGCTTCACCTCCTGAAGACATATTCTTTGGGGAAACACTCCATGCCATGAGAGAACATTTCCAGTGGCAGGCACAGAAATACTTGCAATCTAAAAAAAGGGTTAGGGAGATATTGTTTGTTTCACTGTTGCAGTCATCACTTGTGGGTTATCCGTGCTGGGTAGCCTTCAGCTGGCCTGAATACCAGAGTAAAAATTGTCCCTCCTGGGCTGGCTGCAGGTCACCTGGGACTGACATCAGGTCATCAGTAGTATAAAACAGGGCAGCCAACACCATTACATCAGTCTTTCTTGCCATGGAGCTCAAAGCAGAAGCAGTTTGCTTGTGCGTCAGTTGGCTGCTGCCTGAGTGAAGTAGAAAATGACTAAAGCTATGTACCCCATTACGGATCTTTTTCTTGCACTAACCAATGTCCGAAAAAGTAAGTAATTGTCTCCGCTGTGGAAGACAAATACCACACCGAGACTTCCATAACCTGTGTATAACCTGTTTAGGCCCAGACCATGACGCCCCCAGATGTCAGTTCTGCGCTCTCTTTAACACTAGGACAATCCACCATAGAGCCAAATTTGTAGCTAAATATTTTAAAGACAGTCCTTCGCAGTACGAAATGGCATCTGTCAGTCAGCATACAGTGGATATCCCCAGAAAGAGAAGAGATAAAGAAAGGGACAGACCACAAAAGGTTAGGCCTTCAGATGGCTCTACCCTGAAGTCCGCCACCAGCACAGTGGAATTCAGTAAGGCGCCTATGCAGCCCCTGAATGTTCTTTGTGTTTCACTGTTGCAGTCATTACATTTGGGTAATCCTGCTGGCAGGTTGCCCTCAGCCAGCCTGAATTCCAAAGTCTTGGGTCCTGCGTTGGCTGCTATCGCCCCTTCCCTGACGTCAGGTCGTCAGGGGTATAAAAGAAGCAGCCAACGCCATTTTCTCCAGTCTTTCTTGCCGTGCGGTGCCCGAAGCAGAAGCAGTTCGCAAGTGCCAGTCGGCCGACTCCTGAGATTTTCATGTTTGAGTTTCAGATCCGAAGTCTTCAATAAAGCTAAGTACCCCATTGGGGAAACTTTTTTCTTGCTCCAGACCGATGTCAGAAAAAGTTAATAATTGTATTTCTTGTGGAAAGCAAATACCTCATAAGGATTTTCATTCTTACTGTATTCCTTGCCTAGGCCCTGATCACAACGTTATTGGTTGTCGGTTTTGTGCTAGATTTAACCAACGCACTATTAAGCGTCGGTATGATTTTGCTTTAAACTTTTTTGAACGCCGGTTTAATTATCCTGAAATGTCTTCGGATAGCCATCCGACTACCGGATTTTACAAAAAACGCAAAGAAAAGGATATGGAAAAACAACCGAGGCCCAAAACTGAAGACGATGCTTCTCCTAAGCCAGTCGCTGGTTCGCCGGTTCTCAGTGAGGCGCTTTTGCAGCCCCTGACGCCCGCTACTTTAGAGTCGCAGGCCGCTACCGACTCCCACGTGGAGTCAGCCATATTGCTGGATACTCAAGGTATTGGAGCCTCACACGCTAATCCCTCAGATGGGGCCGGAGCCACTGAGCAGGTACCGGCTTCTGAGGGTGTATTCAGACCTAAACATCTTTACATTAAAACAACTTCAGCTTCAAAGGCAAAGACTAAAGCACCTTCTAAAGCAAGGAAACAAACTCAAGAGCCACGTGGACTGGCATCTATGCCCAAAAACAGATGCTCAAAATGGCTGAAGACTTGATTACCTTGATCAGGGGTTCCCATCCCCCTCCTGATAAGAGGTCTAGGCAAGACACTGACTATGAATCTTCAGATCAAGTTTCTATTTCTTCTGATTCCACTTCTGATCAGGAATATTCTCTTCCCCCTATGAGGATTTGGATGCTGAAGAATCTATACCTTCAGCATCTACTCCTGAGCACTATTCCTTTGGGGCAACCTTGCATACCACGAGGGAGCATTTCCACTGGGAGAGCCAAGATTTTTTTCAGAATCTAAAAAGAGGCTCAGGGATTTTCTTTTACTTCCTCAGCACAGGCCTCTAGCCATTCCACCTGTGTTAGACATTGTAGATGATGTGTTTTCGTAGGCTAGTCTGACCCCTGACTCCTTACACCTAGCTCCTAAGCCTGACAGATATTACAGGGTTCCTGACTCACACAAATTTCTTTTTAAAAACCCTGCTGCTGACCCAGAAACTATTTCACAGGGTGCAAAGGGAGTTAAGGCTTCCACTGCAAAAAACCCAACCCCCTCTGACAGAGATTCAAGGGCACTGGCTAGATGGGGAAAAAAGGTTTACACATCTGCAACTTTAGCTATAAGGACCTTAAACTGTCAATTTCATATGCTTAAATATCAGCAACATGTCATGGGATTGCTTAAACAGAAAATGATAAATTCTGAATGTGCAGAAAACAAGGAAATGCAGGATTTACTGTATGCAGCAGAACAAGTTGGAAAACATACTTTGCAATGTGATTTTGATTCTTTGGAGGCCTCCTGCAGGGCCGCAGTTATGGGTTCTGTAATTAGGAGACATGCTTCATTAAAGGAACAAAATCTGCCTGATCATGTTAAAGTTAAATTACTAGATGCACCTTTACAGCATGATACTTTGTTTGGTGATAAGGCAGAAGAGGTGTTAAAGAAAATGGAGGACAAAGCTAAATCTATGCAAACTGTCAAATATTTTTTACAAGTACAGCCACCTAGGTTTAGTAGACACTGGCCTACAAAAAATTGGTCCTTCCCTGTGTCAGACAGACCTCAAAGGGGCAGATCCAGACGCCCTAGGGGCAGATCACAGGCGCAAGGTTCTTATAGGCCCAAGCAATGGGGTGCTTCTACCTCCAAAGCTGGAGAAGATAGATCACAAACATACAGAAAACAGTCCCAATGACTTCCCCCTGCCTGCACCAAGCACTTATCTTCTGGCAGCACCATTAGGGGGAAAATTAGCACTTTTTGTTCAAAATTGGCACATCATAACCCAGGACAAGTGGGTTCTAAACATAGTGTCACAAGGCTACAAGTTCCATTTCCATACTCTGCCAAAGGCAAACGGCTGGCCAGATCTGCCAAAAAATCAATGGGCAAAGGCACAAAAACAAGTCTCATCCCTCATGGACATGGGGGCCATTCAACAAGTACCAGAGCAAGATCAGGGACAAGGATTTTACTCAAGACTGATGTTCATCGTGTTACACTGCTGCAGTCATTACACTTGGGTTATCCTGCCGTCAGGCGGTCCCGCATTCGGCCGGAGTTCCAAAGTCTTGGTCCAGCATCGGTTGCTGTTGCTTCTTCCCTGACGTCAGTGCGCCAGTGGTATATAAGATGCATCCGACGCCATTTTCTTCAGTCTTTCTTGCCGCGCGGTGCCCGAAGCAGAAGTAGTTCGCAAGTGCCGGTCGGCCGACTCGAGATATTTTCGAAGTCGAATTTCAGATCCGAAGTCTTCAATAAAGCCAAGTACCCCATTGGGGAAACTTTTTTCTTGCCTCAGACCGATGTCAGAAAAAGTTAATAATTGTATTTCTTGTGGGAAGCAAATACCTCATAAGGACTTCCACTCTTACTGTAGTCCATGCCTAGGCCCTGATCACAATGTCACTAGTTGCCGGTTTTGTGCAAGATTTAACAAATGCACTATAAAAAGACGTTTTGATTTTGCTTTGCACTACTTTGGCCGAAGGTTCAATTATACTATGCCGTCGGATCAACCGACGACCGAAATACCGAAAAAACGCAAAGACAAGGATATAGACAGGCATCTGAGGTCCAAAACTGACGGCGAAACCTCTTCTAGGCCAGTCGCCGGTTCTCATTGAGGCGCTTTCGCAGCCCATGACACCCACTACCTCAGAGCCACAGGCCGCCTCCGACTCTCACGTGGAGACAACAAGGCCTCTGGAAACTCAAGGTATTGGGCCTACGGAAACTAATCCCTCAGATGGGTCTGGAGCCGCTGAGCAGGCATCGGCTTCTGAGGGTGTTTTCAGACCTTCACAACTTACCGTTAAAACAACAGCCAAGACAAAAGTACCATTAAAGACAAAGAAACAAGTACAGCATTCTCCTGGACAGTCCTCCATGCCTAAGAAACAGATGCTTAAAATGGCCAAAGACCTCATTACTCTAATCAGGGGTTCCCATCCCCCTCCTGAGAAAAGGCCTAGGCAGGATACAGACTATGATTCCTCTGATCAGGTTTCCATTTCCTCTGATTCCTCTTTAGACCAGGGATACTCTCTACCCCCCTATGAGGACTCTGATGCTGAAGAATCTATCCCTTCAGCCTCTCCTCCTGAGGATTATTCTTTTGGGGAAACTTTACATACCATGAGGTAGCATTTCCATTGGGAAAGTCAGGATTACTCAGAATCCAAGAAAAGGCTCAGGTATTTCCTTTTATTGCGTCAGCACAGGTCTCTGGCTATTCCACCTGTGCTAGATATTGTGAATGATGTGTTCTCTGAATCCAGTTTATCTCCTGATTCTTTGCCGCCCACTCCAGCCAAGCCAGATAGGTATTATAGAGTCCGTGACTCTCACAAGTTTCTTTACAAAAACCCTTCTGCTGATCCAGAAACTATTTCCCAGGGTCCAAAAAGGGTTAAGGCTTCCATTGCAAAAATCCAGTACCCTCTGACAGATTCCAGAGCTTTGGATAGATGGGGGAAGAAAGTATACACTTCTGCAACTTTAGCAGTAAGAGCTTTAAATTGCCAGTTTCACATGCTTAAGTACCAACAATATTTAATGGCTCAGTTAAAACAGAAAATGCTTGCAAGCTCAGAAGCTCCTGGTTGTAAAGAAATGCAGGATTTATTGCATGCAATTGAATGTGGTTTTGATTCTTTAGAGGCCTCTTGTAGAGCCGCAGTTACAGGTTCTGTGATTCGAAGACATGCTTGGTTAAAAGAACAGAGCTTACCTGATCATGTTAAGGCAAAATTATTGGATGCTCCTTTACAGCATGATACCTTGTTTGGTGTTAAAGCAGAAGAGGTGTTAAAGAAAATGGAGGATAAAGCTAAATCTATGCAAACAGTCAAGGATTTCTTACAGGTACAGCCATCTCGATTTAGCAGAAGTTGGCCAACAAAAAATTGGTCCTTTCCAGTGTCAGACAGGCCACAGAGAGGCAGATTCAGACGCCCAAGAGGCAGACCTCAACCCCAAGGCTCAAACAGACAACGACAGTGGGGCACCTCAACCCCAAAAGGAGGTGAGGACAAGTCTCAACCTTATAGGAAACAGTCACAATGACTTTCCCCTTCGTACGCCAAGCACTTCCCTTTTGGAAGCCCCCCTAGGGGGAAAACTAGCACTTTTCTCTCAAAACTGGCAAACAATCACCCAAGACAAATGGGTTCTGAATACTGTGTCTCAAGGTTACAGGTTCCACTTTCATACTTTACCAAGGCTAAAAGGAATGCCAGACCTGCCACAAAATCAATGGGCAGATGCACAAAAACAAATTTCAGCCCTCATGGACATGAAAGCTATTCAAAAAGTACCACAACAGGAACAAGGACAAGGATTTTACTCAAGACTCTTCCTGGTCCCCAGAAAGGACAAGGCCTGGAGGCCCATACTAGGCCTTTCAATTCTAAATACTTACCTGGATATTCCGAAATTCAAAATGTTGACATTACAGCAGCTTCTACCCATGCTGGGCAAGAAGGCTTGGCTTGTTACTCTGGACCTCAAAGAGGCATACCTGCATGTCCCTATCAGACAAAATTGCAGAAGATACCTCAGATTCAAAGCTGGTACAATGCACTACCAATTCTCTGCACTGCCCTTTGGCTTATCTACTGCGCCCAGGGTCTTCACAAAGTGCCTGGCACCAGTAATTGCATTTTGCAGACAAAAAGGAATTCAAATATATCCATACCTGGACGACTGCCTCATTCAAGCAGAGACAAAGGACATTCTTCTACAGCATCTGGTGTTTGTAAAAAGGTTGCTAATTTTTCTAGGGTACACAGTAAACGAAAAGAAGTCAAAACTAGTGCCCTCACAACAGATTACATTCCTGGGTGCCAGCTTAAATACAACGGCCCAGATGGCTTATCTCACGCCAGACAAACAAGTTCAACTAACGCAATATTTTCAATTACTGGCAAAAAAGTCCCATCTCCCTGCAAGAAAAATTCTGCAGGCCCTGGGATTCATGGCATCCCGCATACTACTAATACCATATGCCAGACTGCATATGAGGAAATTACAATGGTACCTAAAAAGTGTTTTGACTCAACACTCTCACAGTTTAGAAGCAGTAATACCAATGATTCCCTGCCTACAATAGGAGTTTCGATGGTGGGCACAGGCATGTCACCTAAACAAGGGTCAGCCTTTTACCATACCCACAGCCATGCAAACTCTAACAACAGATGCTTCGGATTATGCCTGGGGAGCACACATGGCAGGAAAATGCATTCAGGGCAAGTGGACCACAGACCAGATGCATCTTCACATCAATCAAAAAGAGATGTTGGCTGTTCGAAATGTCCTAACAGCTTTCAAGGACCTTCTGCATCCAGGACAATTATTATTAAAGACGGACAACACCACAGTAATGTGGTACATAAACAAGCAAGGGGGCACTCATTCTTATCCCCTATGCAGGCAAGCCATGACCTTGTGGAACACAGCTCTAACATATCAAGTTCACCTGCAAGCACAATTCCTGCCAGGAAAGAAAAATACTCTGGCAGACGATCTAAGCAGAAATATCATGGACCCTCACGAATGGAAATTGAATCCACAAATCTTCAGCATGGTAACGGAAAAATGAGGATGCCCAGACATAGATCTTTTTGCCTCCCCACTGAATTGCCAACTGCAAAAATTCTGCACAAGGACTTATCACAAACAAGCATGGAAAGTGGATGCTCTTTTGTTCAGCTGGAAAAACCTAAAAGTTTATGCCTTCCCGCCACTGCCTCTCCTTTCAAAGGTACTCCTAAAAGCCAGACAAGAAAAACCACAGATGATCCTGATTGCCCCAGACTGGCCACGCCAGCACTGGTACCCTATCTTAAGGAACTTAGCTCAAGGCCCACCATGGATTTTGCCTCAAATTCCACACCTTCTGACTCAACAAAATGATCAGATCCTGCACGGTCAGCTCAAAACCCTAAACCTGGCTGCATGGCAGATTCATTAGTCAAACAGGCAGCACCTCTCTCTAAAGCTGTTATGGATGTCATTTTGGAGGCCAGGAGGTCCAGCACCAGGAAAGCTTACTCAGAAAAATGGAAGAGATTCTGCACCTGGAACCAGGCTCAAAGCCTTGACCCTCTTGTTCCAAACATTCCTCACATTTTACAATACTTAACTGAGATGCTGGACAGAGGCCTATCCTTCTCATCAATTAAGATCCATTTCAGCACATTACAACACGGATCCTCCTTTATTCTCTCATACCTTGCTAAAACAGTACCTCAGAGGGGCTAAAAACATAAGACTGCCCTGGAGAGCACCAACACCAACTTGGGACCTCAAATTTGTTTTGGAAAAACTGACCCTGCCACCTTTTGAGCCAGCCAATACAGCCAATCTAAAATTTTTATCATAGAAAACAGCTCTGCTCCTGGCAGTAACTTCAGCACAAAGAGTCTCAGAGCTACAGGCATTAATGGCATTGGAACCTTTTATAATTTTTCATCAGGAGAGGGTTTCTTTAAGGACAAACCCTACCTTTATGCCAAAGGTGGTATCTAGTGTGGCTCTTAACCAAACCATCCATTTGCTAACTTTTTTCCAAACCCCCAGAATAAAGGGGAGAAACTTCTGCATTCTTTGGACATACACAGGCAGCTACGCTTCTACTTGGACAAAACAAAAACTTTCAGGAAAACTGAGCAACTGTTTGTAGCATATGCTGCAGGATCACAGGGCAAGGCTATCTCAAAGCAGACTATATCCAAATGGATAGGACACTGTATCCATTACTGCTGCACACAGCATGGAAAATCAGCCCCAAATAACATTAGCCCACATTCCACCAGGGCAACAGCCACTTCAACAGCTTTTCTCAGAGGAGTACCTACCAAGGAAATTTTGGAGGCTGCAACTTGGAGTTCAATGCACACCTTTACCAAGCATTACCACCTGCCTCTTTACTCTAAATCCAGAGTAGGATTTGCCACTGCAGTTCTGCAGGGCCTCATAGCCAATCCTAACTCTTTATAGACCAGCCACCCAACCTTAGCTTTGGGATTCTACCCAAGTGTAATGACTGCAGCAGTGTAACACGATGAACATAGTACAGTTTTGTACCTACCATAAATGTAGATGTTAGAGTGTTCACACTGCTCCCTCCATCCATCCCCTCTGAACTAGCTGGACTTATCTATACCTTTCTATCCTATACAACCTTTGTGGTGTATTTGCTTGTAACTGAAGGTATTGTTTTTATTTTATATGTATATTTTTTATTAGCAATATGTATTGCCTACCTACTTGGGGGCACCTGACATCGGGGCAAGAAAAACTGAAGAAAATGGCGTCAGATGCATCTTATATACCCCTGGTGCACTGACATCAGGGAAGAAGCGACAGCAACCGACGCCGGACCAAGTCTTTGGAACTCTGGCCGACTGCAGGACTGCCTGACGGCAAGATAACCCAAGTGTAATGACTGCAGCAGTGTGAACACTCAAACATCTACATTTATGGTAGGTACAAAACTGTACTTTCTTGGTACCCAGAAAGGACAAGACCTGGAGGCCGATACTGGACCTATCTATTCTGAACGCTTTCCTGGATATTCCAAAATTCAAAATGTTGACTTTGCAGCAGATTCTGCCCATGCTGGGCAAGAATGCTTGGCTTGTGACTTTAGACCTAAAAGAGGCATACCTGCATGTTCCAGACAATCATGCAGAAGATACCTAAGATTCAAGGCTGGTTGAATGCATTATTAATTCTCTGCACTGCCCTTTGGCTTATCTACTACACCCAGGGTCTTTACAAAGTGCCTGGCACCAGTAATTGCATTCTACATATATATATTACTTGGACGACTGTCTCGTTCAAGCAGAGAACAAGGACATTCTTCTTCAACATCTGGCATTTGTGAAAAGACTTCAAACATGCCTAGGGTACACATTCAACAAAAAGAAATCAAAACTAGTACCCTCACAAGAGATAATATTCCTGGGTGCAAGCTTGAATACAACTGCCCAGATGGCTTATCTCACGCCAGACAAACAAAGGCAACTGACTACCTATTTCAAAATGTTGGTAACAAAGGCCCAGTTATCTGCAAGAAAACTTCTGCAGGCTTTGGGCTTCATGGTATCCTGCATCCTACTAATTCCATATGCAAGACTGCATATGAGGAAACTTCAGTGGTACCTAAAAAGTGTTTGGACTCAACATTGCCACAGCCTGGAAACAATCATTACTCTCATTCCCTGCCTGCAACAGGGGTGTCGATGGTGGGCAAAGGCTTGTCATCAGAACAAGGGACAGCCATTCACATTACCTCCAGCCAGGCAGACACTAACAACAGATGCATCAGACTATGCCTGGGGAGCCCACATGGCAGGAAGATGCATTCAGGGCACATGGTCCTCAAACCAAATGCATCTACATATCATTCAAAAAGAGATGTTAGCTGTTCAAAATGCCCTGACAGCCTTCAAGGACCTACTTCATCCGGGACAACTACTGATTAAGACAGACAACACCACGGTCATGTGGTATATAAACAAGCAGGGGGACACACAATCTTACCCCCTTTGCAGACTAGCCATAACCTTGTGGGACACAGCTTTGACTTACCAGGTACATCTGCAGGCACAATTCCTGCCAGGAAAGGAAAATACTCTGGCATACGAACTAAGCAGAAACCTCATGGATCCCCATGAGTGGAAGCTGGATCTACAAGTCGTCAGCATGATAACAAGGAAATGGGGATGCCCGGACATAGATCTATTTGCCTCCCCTGTCAATTACCAACTAAAAAGATTCTGCACAAGGACTTATCACAGACAAGCATGGAAAGTGGACGCCCTGTCTTTCATCTGGAAAAAACTATCAGTATATACCTTTCCTCCACTGCCTCTCCTCCCCAAGGTGCTCCTAAAGGTCAGACAGAAGAAGCCAAAGATGATACTGATTGCCCCAGACTGGCCACGCCAGTACTGGTATCCAATACTAAGGAACTTATCTCTATACCCAGCCTGGACCTTACCTCAAATACCTCGACTACTATCACAGCAAAACAATCAGATCATGCACAGCCAACTCAGGACATTAAACTTGGCAGCATGGCGGATAATGTAGTCATACAAAAAACACCTCTCAGTAAAGCTGTGATGGATGTCATTCTGGAAGCCAGAAGGCCTAGTACTAGAAAGTCTTATGCTGGAAAATGGAAGAGATTCTGTGCCTGGAACCAGGCACAAGGAACTGATACAGTGGTACCAAATATTCCTCAGATTTTGCAATACTTAACTGAGATGCTGGACAAAGGCCTATCTTTTTCATCAATTAAAATTCATGCCTCTGCCATTTCTGCTCATTACAATACAGAGCCACCACCTTTTTCTCACCCTTTACTAAGGCAGTACCTCAGAGGAGCCAAAAATGTAAGGCCCCCCAAGGAGACTAATTATACCTGCATGGGACCTCAACTATGTCTTGGAAAAGCTCACCCTGCCTCCTTTTGAGCCAGCTGCTACTGCTGATATGAAGTTTTTATCTTGGAAAACAGCTCTGCTCTTAGCAATTACTTCTGCAAGATGAGTTTCAGAGCTACAGGCGCTCATGGTTGTGGAACCTTTCATCATTTTTCTTCCAGACAGGTTCTCCCTGAGGACAAACCCAACATTTATGCCTAAAGTAGTGTCCAGTGTGGCTCTTAACCAAGCCATCCATCTGCCAACGTTTTACCCAAATCCGCAGAACAAGGGGGAAATAATTCTGCATTCTATGGACGTACACAGACAGCTTAGATTCTACTTGGACAGAACCAAAGCTTTCAGGAAGACAGAGCAATTACTAGTGGCATATGCTGCAAGATCACAAGGAAAGCCTATCTCAAAGCAGACTATTTCTAAGTGGTTAGGCCACTGCATTCGTTTCTGCTACTTACACCATGGCAAGCCAGTGCCTAAAGGCATTAGGCCTCATTCCACCAGAGCTGCAGCCACCTCAGCAGCCTTTCTCAGGGGAGTACCAACCAGAGACATTTTAAGGCGGCTACTTGGTGTTCAGTGCACACCTTTACAAAACATTATCATCTGGCACTATACTCTAAATCCAGGGCAGGCTTTGCCACTGCAGTTCTGCAGGGCCTCATAGCCACTCCTACTGCTGTCTAGTTCCGGCCTTCCAACCATAGCTTTGGGACTCTACCCAAATGTAATGACTGCAACAGTGAAACACGAAGAACATAGTACAGTTGTGTACACTTACCACAAATGTAGATGTTCGAGTGTATTCACTGTTGCAGTACAGGTTACCCACCCGCCTTCCCCCTTTTTTCTTTTGGATCTTATCTTTCCTTCTCTGATTTATACTACCTATGTGGTTTATTTGCTTATAGATGAAGGTAAAATTTATATATATATATATATATATATATATATATATATATATATATATATACACATACATATATATGTATATGTATAAAGTTTGGCTACCCTTTTTGGGGGCACCTGACATCTGGGACAAGAAAAACTGAAGAAAATGGCGTTGGCTGCTTCTTTTATACCCCTGACGACCTGACGTCAGGGAAGGGGCGACAGCAGCCGACGCAGGACCCAAGACTTTGGAATTCAGTCCGACTGAGGGCAACCTGATAGCAGGATTACCCAAATGTAATGACTGCAGCAGTGAATACACTTGAACATCTACATTTATGGTAAGTGTACACAACTGTACTTTCCAGACACTGTACCTTTGCAGGCCTCTACCAAGACCCATTTGGAGTCCGATACGCCGCCGGATCAGACTACATTTGCTGAGTTTTCAGTTGTCAGCCCTGCAGTTGGGTCCGGAGCCACTCTCCAGGCACCGGCTTCTGAGGAAGCTTTTTGGATAACTGACTCCAGACAAAGACCGACAGCCACAGCCGCACCTAGGCCCATTGAAGCACTGAGGCCTTAAAAGCAAGACCACTGCCACCATGGAGGATAAGGCGAAAGATTTCCTCCAGGTACAGCCTCCCAGATTCAGCAGGAACTTTCCCACCAAACACTCATCCTTTCCTTTCCAATCCAGGCCTTTTCAAAGGAAAGGACGCAGGGACAGACACTCCACCAGGCAGCAACAACAAGGACAGCATAGGCCCAGACAATGGACCTCTACAGCCCCCAGGGCAGGGAGTTCTAAGTCCACTCCCTACCGTAAGAACCCACAATGACTCATGCTCCCCCCCAAAGGTTAGGAGGAAGGCTATCCCTTTTCAAAGACAGCTAGCAATCCATCACAAAGGATCAATGGGTCCTAAAAATAATGTTCCATGGATACAGATTCTCCTTCAAAGAGAGCCCAATCTTAACAGGGTACTTAGACATGCCATCAAACCACTGGGCAGAAGCTCTCAGCCAAATTCAGAAACTCTGTGCTCAAGGAGCAGTGGAGCCTGTACCCTAAGAACAAGCCAGAAAATGGTTTTATTCCAGATTGTTCCTGGTACCTAGGAAAGAGGGCATTTGACACCCTATTCTGGATCTATCCACACTAAACCTTTCCCTGCAAGTGCCAAAATTCAAAATGCTTAAGCTCCAAAAATTCTTGCCCATGCTGAACCCAAATGCTTGGCTAGTCACCCTGGACCTAAAGGATACCCACCTCCATATCCCTATAAGGGAGTCCTGCAGAAGATTCCTTCGCTTCAGGGCAGGCTCACAACACTTTCATTTCTGTGCTCTGCCCTTTGGCTTATCTACTGCTCCCAGGGTTTTTGCCAAATGCCTGGCCCCATCATTGTCTTCTGCAGGCAGAAAAACATTCACATTTACCCCAATCTGCATGACTGTCTCATCCAGGCAGACAGCAGGGAAAAGCTCCTGCAAGACCTGGACTTTGTTCAAATCCTCTCTACCTCTCTGGGATTTGCCATCAACAAGGAAAAATCCCATTTCCAGCCCACCAGACAGATCACCTTCTAGGGAGCTCTCCTGGATACATCCACCCAAAAAGCCTTCCTCGCTCCAGAAAAACAAAGTTTTCTGCCCCAGTACTTATCCCAATTGGCTTACAGAACACACCTCACAGCAAGGAAGTTCCTTCACGCTCTGGGGTACATGGCATCCTGCTTCCTGTTGGTGCCCTTGGCCAGACTACACATGAGAAAACTGCAAAGGCACCTAAAAAAACCTATGGTGCCAGCACTCTGTCTCTGGAGCTACAACTTCCTCTGATTCCCTGCTTAAGAGGGGAACTCCTACGGTGGTCAGAAGTCTGCTCCCTGAACAAGGGCCTACCTTTTCTAATTCTTCCCCAGTGTCCAGACCATCACCACAGATGCCTCAGACAAAGCCTGAGGGCCACACTTAGGACACATGTGCACCCAAGGCACTTGGGACCTCAGGGACCTAGACCTACACATCAACCTAATGGAAATGATGGCAGTACTCAGGGCTATCACAGCCTTCAAGAGACGCCTGAAACCAAGGGTGTCTCTCATCAAAACGGACAATACCACAGTCATGTGGTACATCAACAAGCAGGGGAGAACACACTCCTGTCCGCTTTGTCGTCTAGCCATGCTTCTCTGGCAGACTGCCTCGATGATGGGGCTTCATCTCATAGCCCAGTGCATCCTGGGAGAGCACAATACCCTAGCAGACTACCTCAGAAGAAGTGTCCTGGACCCCCATGAATGGCAGCTTCAGAGGGAGTCCTTCCTCTGCATCACCCAAACTTGGGGGACCCAGGAGGTAGACCTCTTTGCATCTGTAGAGAACAGGTTGTTAGACCAGTTCTGCATCAGGGAGTTCCACCCAGAAGCCTGGAAAGTGGCTGCTGTCTCTTTCCACTGGGGCAGCCTGTTTGTCTATGCCCCACCCACCAGTGATCCCAAGGGTACTACTAAAGATCAGGAAGGAAGGCCCAAGAGCTATACTAATTGCTCCAAATTGGCCCAGGCAACATTGGTACCCCTTGCTACTCAGCCTATCCAAGTAGCCACCCACGAACCTGCCTCTCACAGAGAAGGACTTCTAACCCAAGAAAGAGGGGTCAGTACTGCATCCCAATCTGCAAACTCTCAACCTATCCACATGACTTATGCTCCAAAGGTGGATACCAACCCACTGTTGAGCAAGCACGTCCTGGATATAATTACCCAGCACCAGGAAATCATACTCTGCAAAACAGAAAAGATTCAATGCCTGGTGCCAAACTAAGGGTGCAAGCAGCTCCCTTGCATCTCTCTCTCTCTGATTCTAGACTACCTGACAGAGCTAGTGCAAAAAGCATTATCTTACTCTTCCATGAAAATTCATGCCTCAGCTATCTCTGCCCATTCCCATGCAGAGCAGCCTTTGTTCTCCCACTCTCTGCTAAAACAATTCCTTAGAGGGGTATCTCACATCAGGCCACCTAGGAGGCCACCCACTCCCACCTGGAACCTGAATTATGTCTTGGAAAAATTAACCTTACTTCCTTTGAACCAGCTGTCTCAGCGGAACTAAAACACCTCTCTTGGTAGACCCCCTTCCTGATGGCCATAACCTCCGCTAGGAGGGTTTCCGAGGTGCAGGCTGTCATGGCCATTGAGCCCTTCATTATCTTCCTTGCAGACAGGGTGTCTCTTAGAACTAACCCTTCTTTCATGCCTAAGGTGGTATCTGACGTAACACTGAATCAGGCTATACATCTTCCCACCTTCTTTCCTAACCCTCAGAATGTGGGGGGGGGGGGGATCCTTCATTCACTAGATGTGCACAGACAACTTAGATACTATCTGGATAGAACCAAGTCTCTCAGAAAGACTGACCAGCTCCTGGTCAGTTTCACCCCAGGGGCAGAGGGGAAACCTATTTCCAAGCAGACCATTTCTAAATGAATATCCAACTGTATCCAATTCTGCTACCACTTCCATGGAAAAATTCCTCCCAAGCCAGTCCACTAGGGCAGCATCTACTTCCATGTCTTTACTCGGGGGGGGGGGGGGATTCCTACCAAGGACATCCTAGAAGCTGCCACTTGGATTTCCATCCACACCTTCAGCAAACACTACCAAATGCCTCTTTTCTCCAAAACCCAGGCAGGCTTTGCCTCTGCAGTCCTGTAGGGCATGCTAGGTCCTACTTAGAAGAGTGCAAGCCTGTTCTTCTGTTCCTTCCCTTTTACCATCCACTCTACCTTCAGCATTGGGAATCTTCCCACAAGTGATGACTGCAGCAGTGAAGCATGAAGAACATAGTACAGTTGTTTACTATAAATGTAGATGTTCGAGTGTATTCACTGTTGCAGTACTGTTTTACCTCCCTCCTTCCCCCTCTATTTCTCTCTGTTTCCTTCACACCTATCTATGCCTATGTGCATCCCCCAGGTTGGCATTCCTCAGGCCTTCTGGGCAGGGCTGCTATAGGTTGAGGCAAGAAAAACTGATGTAATGACGTCGGCTGCCCTGTTTTATACCACTGATGACCTAACATCAGTCCCAGGTGACCTGCCGGCCGAGGGCTACCCAGCAGGGGTGTAACCCACAAGTGATGACTGCAACAGTGAATACACTCAAACATCTACATTTATGGTAAGTTTACACAACTATACTTTCCTTGACCTCCCAGGACACAAACCTTTAGCTGTTTGTCCTGTATTGGAGGTGATAGAGGATGTTTTTATGGACTGTTTCCTGAACCCTGCCACTCTACCTCCAGCCCCTCGAAAACCAGACAGGTGCTACAGGGTGATGGACTCACATAAATACCAAAAACCCCTCTGCTGATGCAGAGATTGTCACTATCAGGTCCCTACGGAGCAAAGGTCAGTTCTTCTAAGAACCCTTTATCTACTTGCAAGGAAAGCAGGGCCCTTGATAAGTTTGGTAAAAAAGTCTACACTTATGCCACCCTAGTCATGATAGCCCTTAACTGCCATTTTCATATGATAAAATACTAACAAAGTAGTTTAGATAAAAGATTTCCTCCCTGGAGGACAGAAACATTTCAAAGGAATTGTTGGACCTTTGCCATTCCAGCTCTCAGGTGGCTAGACACTCTTTACACTGTGGCTATGATGCTATGGAGACCTCTAGCCAAGCTACTGCATCTGGATTTGTCATTAGAAGACATGCTTGGCTTATGGAACAGACCCTGCCAGACCAAGTCAAATCTAAACTTTTAGACTCACCCCCTGGATAAGGACTTCCTTTTTGGCCCAAATGCTGAGGCTGTGCAAAAAAATATGGAAGATAAAGCAAAATGTATGCAAACTGTCAAGGACTTCCTCCAAGTTCAGCCTCCTAGGTTTAGTAGGAATTTTCTCATTAAACACTGGCCCTTTTCCTCTCAATCAAAAGGAGGTCGGAGGAAACCTCAGATGGAAAGGCTTCAAAAGCAACAACAATCACAAAAGCCCAGGCAGCACAGTTCTAGGCTACAGGGCCCTGGCAGAGAGCAGCATTGACTCTGTCTTTCCCCTTCCTGCCTCCCCTCCCTCCCCAGAAAAGATAGGAGAAAGACTAGGAGGAAGGCTATCCCTGTTCAATGAAAACTGGTCCCTAATTACTTCATACAAGTGGGTTCTGAGGGTTATCTCATATGGTTACAAGCTCACTTTCAAAGCGCCATTAAGATACTCAGGTTACCCAGATGTTCCACAAAGTCAAAGAGCAGAGACTGTTTCTCAGATTCACAAGCTATGCTCACAGGGCTCAGTGGAACCATTACCAGTTCATCAGATATGGAAAGGATTCTACTCCAGGCTGTTCATGGTTCCCAGAAAGGAAGCCTCTTGGTGCCCTATCCTAGACCTGTCCACCCTCAATCAGTCCCTGCTGGTACCAAAGTTCAAAATGACTCTTCAAAAACATCTTCCCATGATAGCCCCTCAAGCCTTAATGGTCACCTTAGACCTAAAAGGTGCTTACTTGCACATTCTTGTAGAAGAATTCTTTGCTTCAGGGAAGGTACCAGTCACACTTTCAGTTCCCTGCACTGCCGTTTGATTTGTCTTCTGCTTCCAGGGTCTTCACAAAGTGTTTAGCCCCTGTGATCACCTTCTGCAGAACAAGGGAATCCAAATTTACCCCTTTTTGGATGACTGCCTCATTCAAGCCACTAGTCATTCAAAGCTCCTGAAGGATCTGGCCTTCACTCAGACCCTCCTCATCTCTTTGGGGTTCACCATGAATCTTCGCAAATCCAACACAGACCCATCCACAAGGATAGTTTTCCTGGGAGCTCTTCTGGATTCCTCCCTTCAAAAGGCCTTCCTTCCTCCAGAAGAAGTCTCCTTCTTGACTCAGTACTTCCAAAACATTAAGCAGAGGCAATGTCTCTCAGCCAGGGAATTCCTCAGAGCATTAGGCTACATGGCATCTTGTATCCTCATGATCCCCCTGGCCAGACATACACATGAGGAAGCTCCAGTGGTACCTCAGGAATCTCTGGTGCTAGCACTCACAGTCCCTGGAGACAGAAATTCCACTGATCCCTTGCCTCAAAGAGGAATTTGCATGATGGACACAGGCATGGGTCCTGAACCTAGGTCTCCTCTTTAGGTTCATTCCTCAGGGTCAAACTTTAACCACAGATGCTTCAGAGACAGCCTGGAGAGTTGATTTCCGACACCGTCAGTCTCAGGGCAGATGGGAAACTCTGTTCAGACACAAGCACATGAACTGGAAAGAACTGATGACAGCACTAAAGGGACTAGTGGCTTTCAAAGATCAGTGGAAACAGAGTTCTGCTTATCAAAACAGACAACACCACAGTGATGTGGTACATAAAAAAGGGGGAAACCCTCTCTTGCCCTCTTTGTAGACTAGCGATGCAAGTCTGGGAGACAGCTCACTCTCTGGGGGTTGCACTTTATGGCACAGTACCTACCAGGGACCAAAGAATACACTAGCAGATCTCAGAAGACACCTGATGGATCCCCATGAGTGACTTCTGCATCAGGAAACATTTCTCAGCATAGTCCATAAATGGGGATCCCCATAGATAATCCTCTTTGCCACCAAAGAAAATTCTCAACTGAAAAGATACTGTTCCAGGAGCAAACTACCTACAGCCTGAAGGACAGATGCTTTCTCCTTCCTTTGGAGCCACCTGTTCTTTATACATTTTCTCCCTACCCCTTCTTCCAAGGGAACTCCTGAATATCAGGGAAGAAGGGCCAAGGGTCATCCTGATAGCCCCAGACTGGCCCAGGTAGCACTGGTATCCTCTGAGTTTAACCAATGAAAAAACGTGGCAGTTACCTCAGAGAGTGGACCTTTTCACTTAAGACAAGGGGAGGTTTGTGCATCCCATCCTGCAGACACTCAAACTCTCAGTCTGGATAATTCCTCAAAATACCACTTTGAGCACTCCCTAAGCAGACAAGTTCAAGACATTCTCAAAGAGGCTAGAATGCCTACTAGTAGGAAATCATACTCGGACAGATGAAAAAGTTCTCTATTTGGTGTCAGCAGCAGTTTCAATCTCATATCAGCCAATGTCTCTGCCATTTTAGATTACCTCGCTATCCTGGTGGACAGAGGCCTATCCTTTTCTTCCATCAAGATTCACACCTCTGCCATTTCAGCCCACATTCATGTTCTTCTTCCTATCTTTTCCCACCCCCTGATGAAAAATTCCTTAAGGGACAGTCCACATCAGGTCTCCCAGGAGACAACCCACTCCTCCATGGGGCCTCAATTTTGTTCTATAAAAAACTGACCACCCCCCCAAACCGGCAGCTTCTGCTGATTTAAAATTCGTAACTTTGAAGACTGCCCTTTTACTGGCTATCACCTTAGTTAGAAGGGTCTCTGAGTTACAAGCTCTCATGGCAGTGGAACCTTTTCTCATATCCCACATAGACAGAGCATCACTTAAGACAAATCCATCCTTTATGCACAAGGTGGTGACAGGGACATCCTTGAGTCAATCCATACACTTGCCAGCCTTTTTCCCCAAGCCTTAGAATGGGGGAGAGAATCCTTTACTCCTTCGATGTGCACAGACAGTTTTGCTACTATCTTGATAGAACTAAATGTTACAGGAAATCAGACCAACTCTTTGTGTCCTTTGCTATTGGCACTGAAGGGAAACCAGTCTCCAAACAGACTATCTCCAGGTGGATCTCCCACTCTGTCTCCTTTTGTTACAGCCATCATGGCATAAAGCATCCTGAATCTGTAAGGAGTCACTCTGCTAGGGCCACTTCTACCTCTGCTGCCTTCCTGAAATGCGTACGTACCAAAGACATTTTGAAAACTGCTACCTCGTCATCTGCGCATACCTTTATCAAACACTATCACTTATCTGCCTTCTCCAAGTTCAGAGCAGGATTTGCCACTGCTGTCTTGCAGGGCATCCTCTCTACCACATAATTGTCTTCCACTTTCATCTCACCTTTGGGAATCATCCCAGAAGTCAGGACTGCAACAGTGAAACACAAAGAATGTTGTGCAGAGCTTCATGTTTCACTGTTGCAGTCATTACATTTGGGTAATCTGCTGGCAGGTTGCCCTCAGTTGGCCTGATTAACAAAGTCTTGGGTCCTGCGTCAGTTGCTGTCCCTTCTTCCATGACGTCAGGGGTATAAAACATATAGCCAACGCCATTATATCGGTCTTTCTTGCTGTGCGGTGCCTGAAGCAGAAGCAGTTCACAAGTGTTGGTCGTCCGACTCCCGAAATTTCATTGTCGAGTTTCAGAACCAAAGTCTTCAATTTAAAGCTAAGTACCCCATTGGGGAAACTTTGTCTTGCTCCTTACCAATGTCAGTAAAAGTTAATAATTGCATTACTTGTGGAAAGCAAATACCTCATAAAGATTTTCATTTGTACTGTATTTCTTGCCTAGGCCCTGACCACGACGTACCTTACTGTCGGTTTTGTGCTTAATTTAATCAGCACACTATCCGTCATCGGTACATTTTTGCCTCTAAATATTTCAGTTCTTGGTTTAATTATCCAGAAATGTTGTCGGTTAGCCATCCGACTACCGGGATTCCGAACAAATGCAAAGATAAAGACAGAGACAGGCTGCCGAGGTCCAAAGCTGCCGACGACGCTTCTCCTAAGCCAGTCATCAGTTTGCCGGTACTTAGTGAGGTGCTTTCACAGCCCCTGATTCCCGCTACTTCTGATTCACAGGCCTCTACTGAGACCCATTCGGGGTCCGGTATGCCGCGAGATACTTCACCTATGGAACCCACGGATGTCTCTATCTTGGATGGGTCCCGAGCCGCTGTGCAGACACCGGCTTCTGAGAGTGTATTCAGGCTTACAGACTTGCATATTAAATCGACACCACCTTCATTTCTAAGGCCTAAATCTCGATCCATGTCTAAAAAAACGACACCGAGGCCACATGTTCAAGCACCTATGCCTAAATAACAAATGATAAAAATGGCTGAACATCTAATTACTCTAATCGGGGTAGTCAACCCCCCCCGAGAGGCCTAGGGCTGAGCTTGATTATGAATCTTCTGAGCAGGCTTCTGTTTCTTCTGACTCTTCTAATGACCTGGATTTGTCCATACCTACTTATGAGGATTCTGATGCAGAGGATTCCATTCCCTCTGTTTCCCCTCCTGAAGATTATTCTTTTGGGGAAACTTTGCATACTTTAAGAGAGCATTTCCACTGGGAAAGCCAGGAATTTTCTGATTCAAAAAAGAGGCTTAGGGATTTCCTTCTTATACCTCCTATACTAGACATTGTTGATGATGTGTTCTCGGAATCCAGTTTAGCCCCTGATTCCCTGCCTCCGGCTCCTAGTAAATCTGACAGATACTACAGGGTTCCTGAGTCCCACAAGTTCCTTTTCAAAAATCCTGTTGCAGATCCAGAAACGATTTCTCAGGGGCCCAAGGGCATTAAGGCTTCTACTGCCAAAAAGTCCTACCCCTTCTCATAGAGACTCCAGGGTGCTGGATAGATGGGGTAAAAGGGATCTGGAGTAGGGAATTCATTTGTCAGCAACCTTTGGGTCTTAGATCCGACATCGGATCCGAGCTGGCAACGTATTATACAGCTATGGATCCGAGCTCCTAGCTCCTCCCCTCACCCATAATCCCCTGCCCAACCCCAAATGACCTCAGATCTAGTTTGCCGCTCTTAAGTTTGTCAGCTGGATTTTGAGCTCCTGGCAATATTTTCAGATAAGTGACTATTTTGTCTAATCAGCCTACTTTTTCAGTAGTTTAATCAGTGTGTGTGTGTTAGGTTTCCCTTTAGTCAGTTAATTTCTAATTTTTAGTGTTTACCCTCTCCTCACTGGTCGTTAGTGTGTGCCTGTGTGTGCTTGCGTTTGGGGCCTAGTGTGTTTGTGTAGCTTTTATTTAGTTTTGGGTATGTCAGAGGCCCCAAAACCTATTTTTTCTAAGTGCACTGAGTGTGGCTATAAGCTCTCTCCGGCAGATGGCCACACTCGGTGTGTTCGGTGCCTTGGGGTTGAACATCTGTCCTCGGGCTGTACCATTTGTGCAGCGTTCAACCCCAGGGCACTGAAAGAGCGGAGGTCGAAGCTGATCCTGGCGGGACTTCTGCCCCTGGATTCGGCTTCGGCCTCTGCTACTCCCATGGCACCTCCTCAGCCTCTGGTGATGGCCACTCCTGCCCCCTTCCCCCGGCCGGGATTCAAACTCCTACTAAAGCGCCAGAGGACAAGGGAGGCCAGGAGGGAGAAGCATCACAAGCGGCGGGCCAAGGCCTCCGCTTTGCCCCCCCCCCCCCAGCTAAGCAGGCTTCTCCCTCCATGGCTTCCAGGTCTCCTCCTCCTCGGCTCCGATCCCCTTGCTTCTCCCCGGGACCCGAGGAGGAGGAGACCCGATCTCCGTCGAGGTCATCGAGGCGGCATTCCAGGCCTGCCTCGGTGGCCTCTTCGAGATCCACCTACAGCCTGTCTGATGAAGACTCGGACCGGATGATGAGAAGGTTCATCCAGGCCCAGCTGCAGATGGGAGTGCTCTTGCCTCCCCCCCTTCGGGTGGGAGCTCGACACCTTTTCTTTGTTCCGATAGCTCCTTCTCCGACCCGCTTCCCAGGTTCGGAGTGCTCGGAGCCGGGCAGCATTGGAGCCGGGGGTGGGTCGGTGCCGACAGTACTGGGTACTTCGGATCCGACCCTGCCCTCGAGTCTGTCGGTTCCATCATCGGATCCAACCTCTCGGAACCGTGGGGCGAGCTTCAGATCCAAGGGATTCAGTGTACCTTCGGCTCCATCCAGGTCGGAGCACACTGGTCCCTCGGATCCGACGGTCTCAGCGCCGGTTCCGATCCCTTCATCGGATCCGAGTGGGAGTCGGCTTTCGGAGCCCAGGGAGAGCGGCTCCACCTTGGCCTTCGATGCAGTGGAGAGGGCTTTGTCGAGAGCATCCGGACCCCCGGCCCTTGTCTCGGCTCCACCTTGCACTCCCTCTCTGCTGGGTCAGGCTTCCATCACCCAGCCACAGGGACAGCCTGCTTCGATGTCCCAGGTTGTTCCATTGGAACAGGATATTGCTGGTGAGACCTCCTCGGACAGCCCCCCCGAGGAAGTGCCTCGCAAGCACAAGTGTAAGAGGAGGCACGTGGACTCCCCCGAGTCCCTAACAGAAGACACAGACTTGGATGAAGGGGAAGGCTCCCCAAGGTCACCCCCTGAGGATGTCTCCTTTGGAGACATCATGGAAATGCTCAGGATCGGGGGGGGGGGTCTGCCCCCAAGGCTTCCTCCGACGAGTCTGTGTTCCTGGAGGCATTCGAAGCAGGCCCGTCTACCTCTTGGGTGTCCCCTCTGGCCGACCCCCTGGTGGACCTTATCACCACCAGGGCGTGGAAGGAGCCGGGCACTGTGGAGCCAGTCCCTAAACGCTCGGATAGGATTTTGAGCCCCCCTGCAGACCGGTCCCACTGAAGCAAGGGTCCCCCCCCGTAGAAGCCATGTTGATGGCGGCAGCCATTAAGAGGGAACTAGCTCAGGAGAGCCCCACGGTCCATCCACCGAGCAAGGAGTCCCGCTCGATGGGTCGCCTTGGGAAGCGGGTATTTAGTTCAGCGACCTTCTCAGTAAGGTCTCTGAACTACATGGCACATGTCATCAGGATGCAGCGGGATCTTATTAAAGAATACGCTGCTCCCCCCCAGAGTCCATGTCGACGGAGGACAAGCAGTTGTACTCCACTCGTATGGCCACTCTAAGATCTATTTCCAATACCTCTATGCGGCTGTTGTCCCACGCCACTGAGGGAGCTGCTAGAGCTAGCGGAGCGGGCCTAGTTATGAGACGTCAGGCCTGGCTCCGACATTGTGACTTCGCGGAGCCCTTTAAGGCATCCTTTGCGAATGCCCCCTTTGATGGTTCTGCCTTGTTCGGCAAGACCGTTCGCGAGACACTTGTCCAGAGTGAGAAGGACGGGAAGATGTTGTCTGCCGTCGGAGTCCGCTTCTCTGCTCCCCAGAGGTCCTTCTCGAAGAACCAAAAGGGACAGAAGAAGGTGTGGTTCCTGAAATCGTAACATTCCCAACCCGCTCCGGACAACCAGTCCTTCCGTGGCAGAGGAGAACAGGGAGGATGCCGCCCTAGAGGTAGAGGGGCCCCGAAAAACTTTGGGTCCAGAGAATCTTTCTCTGATCGGCCCACACAACAGCCCTGAAGTGTTGCCCGACTGCTCCACTTTGGAGGCAGTCGGGGGGCGCTTCTCGAAACATCTGGCGGCATGGGAGTCCATCACGTCAGACCACTGGGTGCTTCGGATCATATCCAGAGGTTTACAAAATCCCAATGCAACATGTCCCCAGACTCGGGAACCTCCCCGATGTACCACCCGATCAGAGGGAGGCTACAGCCGCAGAAATCCAGCAGCTGCTAAGAAAAAGAGCCATCCAGCCCGTCCCCCCAGACCAGCTCGGATTAGGGTTTTACTCCAGGATGTCCTTCATGGATGCATCTGCAGTCATAACAACTGGGTTGTCCTGTCATCAGGCAGCCCTTCGGTCGGCCGGATTCCAAAGTCCGGGTCCGGCTTCGGCTGATGTCGCACTTCACCCGACGTCATCTCTGCTGGTCTTCGGGTATAAAGGCATCAGCCGACGCCATTTTCTTCAGTCTTTCTTGCCGCGTGGCGCCCGAAGCAGAAGCTGTTCGCAAGTGCCGGTTGGTCAGATCCAGAGATTACTACTACCGAATACTCCTTCGAAGACTTCTAAAAGCTAAGTACCCCGTTGGGGACTCTTTCTTGCCTCAGCCGATGTCAGAAAAAGTCAATAACTGTTTAATTTGTGGGAAACAAATACCTCATAAAGATTTCCACTCTTACTGTTTGCCTTGTTTAGGCCCAGACCACGGCGTAGCAGCCTGTTCGCCTGTGCTTCTTTCAACCGATTTAACGCTTAGGCGTCGGTCGGAGTTTGCTGAGCAGTTTTTCGGCTCTGAATTTGCATACATTATGCCGTCGGATCCTCCGACTACCCAAATTATTAAAAAACGCAAAGAAAAAGACCGACACTCGCGGTCCGCGGTTTCGGCCGAAACTATGGTTAAGCAAACCGCGAGTGTCTCGGTTTCGGCCGAAACCGAGAAAACTGATCAGAGTACAGCCGAATCAATGACTACTACTGAGGTTCCGGTTACCTTACTTGAATTGGCCTCAGAAATTTTACCTACTACAGTGGTTACTAGTGACTTATCAGACACCATCCCTTTGGATGTCTCTACCCCAGTACGTGGTGCTGCTAGGCCTCCTGCAGCCATGTCTATTAAGGCCTTCGCCAGGGCTAAAGCACCCAAATCTACTAAGTCAGTGCCTGTTAAACCCCCCTCAACCAGGCCCACTTCTAGTTCACAAATGCTTACTCTGGCAGAAGATTTAATATCCTTAATTAGGGGATCTCAATCTCACCCAGACAGGGCCTCTCAGCCCCCAGAAAAGAGACCTAGAGCAGAGCCTGTGTCCTCTGATGATTCTGCGGAAGACTCAGATATTACAGACCAGCCAGAGGCTCCTTTCTCCAATTTTGAGGACTCAGATGCTGAAGAATCCATTCCAGCTGCTTCCCCACCAGAAGAATTCTCCTTTGGGGAAACCTTACATGCCATGAAAGAACATTTCCAATGGCAGGAACAGGATTTTTCAGTCTCCAGAAAAAGACTTGGGACTTTTCTGCACCTACCACAACACAGGCCCTTAGCTATACCTCCTGTCCTCTCTGTTGTGGACGATGCATTTAATGATGTTTGCACTGCACCAGATTCTTTACCTCCAGCACCTGCAAAACCAGATAGATTTTACAGGGTGCCAGACACCCATCATCACCTATACAAGGCCCCTCTTGCAGACCCCGAAACTATATCCCAGGGCCCTAAGGCAGTAGCCTCAACCACAGCAAAAAACCCTATTCCTTCTGAAAGGGAAGCCAGGTCTTTAGACAGATGGGGCAAAAAGGTTTACACTTCTGCTACTCTCTCAGCTAGAGCTTTAAACTGCCAGTTTCACATGATACAATACCAAGAGTTTATGCTTGATCAGTTAACTAAAAAGCTATCCTCTGATGACGCTATAGATAAGAAAAATCTATTAGAAATGGTAAATAACATACAACAGGTTAGTAACCATTCCTTAAAATGTGGCTATGATGCACTGGAGGCTTCATTTAGATCAGCCATGACTGGCACAGTGATAAGAAGACATGCATGGCTGAAGGAACAAGCTTTACCGGATCATGTTAAAGCTAAGTTATTAGATGCTCCTATGGATAAGACCAGTTTGTTTGGTACACCTGCCCAGCAGGTAATGAAGAAAATGGAAGAACAGGCAAAATCTGTACAAACGGTTAAAGATTTCTTGCAGGTTCAGCCCCCAAGGTTTAGCAGGAACTGGCCTGCCAAAAATTGGTCCTTTCCTGACTCCACAAGATCCCAAAGGGGCAGGAATAAACGTTCCAGAGGCAGAAATCAAACCAGAGGGGGTGCCTACAGAGGACGACAGTGGCAAGGTAATAACAGAGCCACAGGCACCGCCACTAGCACTACAACAGGGCAATCACAGTGACTTGATTCTAACTCCGCCTACCAGGGAACAAATAGCAGCACCCTTAGGCGGAAAATTAACCTTATTTTCAAAGAACTGGCACTATATCACAAAAGACAAGTGGATTTTGCAAACCATAGACCAAGGTTACCGGTTCCACTTCCACACTATACCAGTCAAAAGAGGAATGCCAAACCTACCTCCAAATCAAAAAACAGAAGCTCTACAGCAGATAATGCAATTAACAAAGATGAGAGCTGTGGAAAGAGTACCAATAACAGAACAAGGCAAAGGATTCTACTCCAGACTATTCCTAGTTCCAAGAAAGGAAAAAGCTGGAGACCTATTCTCGATCTGTCCACCTTAAACACATACATCATTGTCCCAAAATTCAAGATGCTGACCCTACAGCAACTTCTTCCCATGCTGGGCAAGGAGTGTTGGCTGGTAACTCTAGATCTCAAGGAGGCATACCTGCACGTCCCCATTCAACCAATTTGCAGAAGATACCTCAGATTTCTTGCAGGATCAGAGCACTATCAATTCTCAGCATTGCCCTTTGGCCTATCTACTGCGCCCAGAGTATTCACAAAATGCCTGGCATCAGTAATCGCCCACTGCAGACTACAGGGAATCCAAATTTATCCATACCTGGACGACTGCCTGCTACAAGCGGACAACAAAAGCAAGCTGACAACAGATTTACAAAGGGTCATTTACTTGCTACAAGCACTGGGATACACAGTCAATTTGCAAAAATCAAGGCTGATTCCATCCCAAACAAGGACATTCTTGGGCTGAATTGGCCACACTACAACAAATGGCATTCCTAACTGCAGAAAAACAAAAAGATCTCCCTCTTTACTTCTTGGCACTAACAGACCACAGCAAGCTAACAGCAAGAAAAGTTCTGCAGGCCTTGGGCTTCATGGCATCATGCATAATCTTGGTTCCACATGCCAGACTGCATATGAGAAAACTACAGTGGTACCTAAAGAATTTATGGTCCCAACACAGGCACAGCCTAGAAACAGAAATTCCACTCATTCCATGCCTAAAACAGGAGTTCCTATGGTGGGCTCAAGCATGCCAGTCAAACCCAGGCTTACCTTTTCACAAATATCAAGCAAGCCAAACCATCACAACAGACGCCTCAGACCTAGGATGGGGGGCTCACATGCTGGACAAATGCGTGCAAGGATTGTGGACGCAGGACCAACTTCACCTGCACATCAACCTAAAAGAAATGCTGGCAGTAAAACTGGCAATCCAAAAATTCAGACCATTTCTCAAAGAAGGCCATTTGATGATAAGGACAGACAACACCACAGTCATGTGGTACATCAACAAACAGGGAGGCACTCATTCATACCCCCTATGCAGAATGACTTTGGACCTTTGGAACTACCGGGAAAGGAGAACACTCTAGCAGACACGTTAAGCAGAACCACCTCGGATGCTCACGAATGGATGCTACACCCGGACATCTTCAAGACCATCGCAAAGAAATGGGGAATGCCACAGATAGATCTATTCGCTTCCCCTCTCAACCACCAGCTCAAAAAATTCTGCACAAGGACATTCCATCCACTTGCAGCGAAAGTGGATTCGCTCTCCTTCAGCTGGAAAGGCCTGACAGCATATGCATTCCCACCTCTTCCCTTGATACACAAGGTATTACTAAAAATCAAGGAGGAGCGTCCAAGGATAATCCTGATAGCTCCAAACTGGCCAAGACAACACTGGTACCCATTGCTGAGGAGCATGTCTCGGGACAAAATGTGGTCAATACACCTGATGCCTTTGATGTTAACTCAGAACAACTACAGCATCATGCATCCAAACCTAAAAACGTTGCAGCTGACTGCATGGCACATCACATAGCAGCAACTATTCCAGATCTCTCCCAAAGGGTTAAAGACATTATACTTGAAGCCCGCAGACCTTCAACAAGAAGGAACTATGCAGGGAAATGGAAAAGGTTTGTCATTTGGAGTGCTGAAAGAGGGAAGGATGTGTCGAATATAGATATGGCTAACATTCTGGAGTACTTGCCAGAGCTTCTACATACAGGCCTGTCCTATTCCTCCATCAAGATACATGCATCAGCTATTTCAGCAGAATACAGCTTTGATCCACCTGTCTTCTCACATCCTCTACTCAGGCAGTTCCTCAGAGGGATCAAGAATGTAAAACCTCCTAGGAAACCACCTCTGCCAGCTTGGGATTTGAACTTTGTGCTAGAAAAGTTGACACTCGCACCTTTTGAACCAGCAGCAACAGCAGACCTACAGCATCTTTCATGGAAAACTGCTTTCCTACTGGCAATAACCTCAGCAAGGAGGGTTTCTGAACTTCAGGCCCTAATGGCAGTACAACCCTTCCTAATCTTCCACCAAGACAGAGTGTCCATGAGGACTAATCCTACATTTATGCCTAAGGTGGTATCCAGAGTGTCCCTAAACCAGGCAATCCACCTACCTACCTTCTTCCCCAACCCACAAAACAGAGGGAAAGAATGCTGCATACCTTGGATGTACACAGACAGCTACGCTACTACCTGGACAGAACAAAAAGTAACAGAAAAACTGACCAGCTTTTTGTAGCCTATGCAACAGGAAGGGAAGGAAAAGCAATTTCCAAACAGACAATCTCCAAATGGATAGGAAATTGCATACGATTCTGTTACTCCTTCCATGGAAAACCAATTCCACAGAACATACGACCTCATTCTACAAGAGCAACAGCCACTACCACAGCCTTCTTACGAGGAGTGGCAACCAAGGACATTATTGAGGCGGCTACTTGGACCTCCGTGCATACATTTGCCAAGCATTATAATTTACCTCTGTATTCCAGATCCCGAGCAGGGTTTGCCACTGCTGTACTGCAAGGGATCCTAACCACACCATAATCTATTCTTCCTTCTCCCCTAGTTGGCTATGGTATTCTACCCAGTTGTTATGACTGCAGATGCATCCATGAAGGACATAGTACAATTTTGTACCTACCATAAATGTAGATGTCCGAACTGGATAGCATCTGCAGTCAGGATTACCCTCCCTCCTTCCCCTCTGTGGTACTCCTAGGGTATTTACCCTCTTAATAGCTAGCTGGTGGGGGGGAGTCTCTTATGGTGTATTTGTTTGTATATATGTACATACATGCTTATTTTCTGTGTTTGCCTTCTATCCTTTGGGAAACATTGGCATTTTTACCAAAAATTTAGCCTTCCAAAAGGGCAACTGGCATCTGGGGCAAGAAACACTGAAGAAAATGGCGTCGGCTGATGCCTTTATACCCGAAGACCAGCAGAGATGACGTCGGGTGAAGTGCGACATCAGCCGAAGCCGGACCCGGACTTTGGAATCCGGCCGACCGAAGGGCTGCCTGACGACAGGACAACCCAGTTGTTATGACTGCAGATGCTATCCAGTTCGGACATCTACATTTATGGTAGGTACAAAACTGTACTTTCTTTCTGGTTCCAAAAAAGACAGGGGACTTGAGACCAATCCTAGACCTTTCCCTCTTAAACCTGTCGGTAACCAAGGAAAAATTCTGAATGGTCACTCTTCAATCCATTCTCCCCCTCTTGCGGGAGAACGACTGGATGTGCTCAGTAGACCTCAAGGATGCGTACTACCACATTCTAATGGACAGACGATCCAGGAGGTTTCTCCGCTTCTGGCTGGGAGCCAGCCACTATCAGTTCAGGGTCCTTCCCTTTGGCCTCACCACAGTCCCCAGGGTGTTCACCAAAGTTTTAGCAGTGATAGCAGCCCACCTGAGACTCCAGGGAATGCAGGTCTTCCCGTTCCTGGATGACTGGCTCCTGACGGCCCCAACAAGGCATCTTCTCTGCTCAGCCAGAGACTATTTTCTCCACCTAGCCCCCCCAGGTAGGCATCACAATCAATACGGACAAATCCTCCCTTGCTCCGACACAAGTAATAGAGTTCATAGGGGCCAGATTGGATACCAGAAGTCTGCGAGCCTACCTGACTTCGGAGCGACTACAGAATCTGAGTCTTCATGTGCGGGCCATCCTTCAATCAGAAGTTCCACCGGCGGAATTGGTCCTGAGGGCGCTGGGCTCCATGGCGGCGGCAATAAAGCTTCTTCCATGTGCTCGCCTAAATATGAGGGAACTTCAGTGGACCTTCCAAGTGCAATGGTCCTTCCAATTTCTTCCTCTCTGCCACCCTATCTCAATCAGCAAGGCTTGCAGGAGGGCCCTGTTATGGTGGCTCCAGTCTCCAGACCTCCATATAGGCCGGCCCTTCTGCACTCCTCCCCCTCTCACCACGGACGCTTCTCACCTCGTGTGGGGGGGGTGGCATTGCTCAGGCAGAACAGTCCAAGGCACGTGGAATGACACAGAGACCTCCCTGCATATCACTGTTCTGGAGATGAGGGCGGTGCTGTTAGCGTTGCAAGCACTTCAGAACCTTCTCCCCGTAGGAACTATTGCGATACAGATGGACAACATGTCAGTTGTTTGGTAAATCAACAAACGGGGGAACCAGGTCCTACCCTCTCTGCCGAGAGGCCATGAGGGTGTGGGAATGGGCGATCTCCACCAACAGCTTTCTGATCGCAACGCACATTCAGGGACAGACCAACATTCTGGCGGACAAACTCAGCCGCACCATTCTTTCCCCTTACGAGTGGTCTCTCAACTTCCAAGAAGCGAAGTGGATATTTGCAAAATGGGGGCAACCCTGCTGCGATCTCTTTGCCTCTCCCTCAAATACGAAATGCGACAGCTTCTTCGCTCTGATTCCCCCACCAGGGGAAGCCCCGAGAGACACTCTGGTGCATGCTTGGCTGCCCGGTCTACGTTATGCCTATCCTCCACTACCCCTGATGCTAAAGCTCTTACAGAAAGCCTCACAGTTGGGGAGCAGAATGATCCTCATTGCCCCATTCTGGCCTCGGCAAACTTGGTTCCCTTACCTGTGGTCTCACGTGGTGAATCCTCCCTGGATTCTGGATCCCAGCCCGAATCTAATATCCCATCCATCAGGCTTACCGACCCCGAATCTGGACAACCTGAAGCTGGCAGCTTGGCTGCTCCAGTTCCACTCTTAATCAGGACTCCCTGTATCTCTTCACCAGTCAAAGCCATCTTGGTGGCCACGCACAAACCTTCCACCAGGAAAGTTTACCGCAGTAAATGGAAGCGCTTTTCCATCTGGGCGGAACATCATAATTTGGACCCCTTCACTGCCCCTTTAATGACCGTGTTGGACTTCCTCACCGGACTCTTTCAGCAAGGAGCCAGCTGTTCGACAGTCAAGGTACAATTGGCAGCCATCTCCCATTACCATGTGGGACATGAGACAGGTCCTTTGATGTCAGCTAAACTATGCAAAACCTTCCTCAAGGGTACTTTTCTGCTCAGGCCCCCTATCAAAGAAGCCGTACCTCCTTGGGACCTATCACTAGTCCTTCAAGCCTTGACTACTTTCCCCTTTGAACCAGCTGCCTCGGCCGAACTTAAATATCTGTCCTGGAAAACAGCATTCCTGGTAGCCATCACTTCAGTGAAGAGAGTTTCAGAACTTCAAGCCCTTTCCTTGAAACCCCCTTACTTGGTTTTTCATCAGGATAGAGTGTACCTCAGGACCAATCCCTCCTTCCTACCCAAGGTGGCCTCAGAAACCAATATCAATCAGTCCATCAACCTACCAGTTTTCTTCCCTAAATATCAAAATAAAGGAGAGTACAAGCTGCATTCTTTAGACGTGCACAGGCAGATTTGAGGACTAATTTTTTTAGGCAGTCTCAGCATACTGGGTTTCTTTTTGCTTTGAGTTCACAGGGCAAGCCTGTGTCAAAACAAACTATTTCTAGGTGGATTGGCTTTTGCATTTGCATTTTGTTATTCCCATCATGGCAAGGAGATTCCAGCTGGGATTAGTTGCGTTTCTATATTCATAGGACTACTGGTCACAGACAATCCGATCAGCTGTTCATCTCCTTTGCCAAATTCAGTTTGGGTAAAGCCGTCTCGAAGGTCACTTTGTCACGCTGGATTTCTCAATGTATTCTTCTAGCTTATGAAGCTTCTGGGAGGCCCACACCTCAGGGAGTCCGTGCACATTCCACTCGCTCCATCTCTACTTCTGCTGCCTTTAAATCTAGAGGTTCCCTTGGGTAATATTTGCTCGGCAGCCACTTGGGCCTCATCTCACACCTTTATCAACCACTACAAACTGGACGTCATTTCCAGAGGGAGTGCATCCTTTGGCTCCGCAGTGCTCCGGAACATCCTTCCATGATGGCTGCCCAAGATTCAGGTAGCTGGGGACTCTGTCCCAAAGGTTGCTGACAAATGGAAGTCCCTACTCCAGATTAAGAAGTTATGTACTCACCATAACGTTTCATCTGAGTAGGTGGCTTCATTTGTCTGCAACCATCCCCCCCTCCTTCCCCCTGGCCTTCAGAAGAGTTAGTACTTTTTGTATTATCCTGCCTTTACTTGTTAGGACACCTTTCCAGGTATCTTTAGGAGGGCAAACTTGATCTGAGGTCATTTGGGGTTGGCAGGGGATTATGGGTGAGGGGAGGAGCTAGGAGCTCGGATCCATAGCTGTATAATAAGTTGCCGGCTCGGATCCGATGTCGGATCCAAGACCCAAAGGTTGCAGACAAATGAAGCCACCTACTCAGATGGAACGTTATGGTGAGTACATAACTTCTTATACTTCTGCAACCTTGGCAATCAGAGCTTTAAACTGCCAATTTTGTATGCTAAAATATCAACAGCATATTATTGGACTGCTTAAACAGAAAATGATGTTGATTCCTGACAGTGTGGACAATAAAGATTTACAGGATTTAATGCATTCTGCTGAACAAGTTGGAAAACATACTTTGCAATGTGGTTTTGATTCATTAGAGGCCTCTTTCAGGGCTGCACTGGGCCTGTGCTTAGAAGGCATGCTTGGCTTAAGGAGCAATCTTTGCCTGATCATGTTAAGCTAAATTGTTGGATGCTCCTTTAAATCAGGACCGCCTGTTTGGCAATAAGGCTGAAGAACTTCTTAAAAAGATGGAAGATAAAGCTAAATCTATGCAAACTGTTAAAGATTTTTTACAAGTGCAACCACCAAGATTTAGTAGGCACTGGTTTAAGAATTGGTCCTTTCCAGCCCCTTCCAGATCCTCTCAAGCCAAACCCAGACACAGCAAAAACCCCAGGTTTCAGTCCCAGGGAACTCTCAGAACTAAGCAGTGGGGGGCTTCCACTTCCAAATCTGGAAATAACAAGACACCCCCCTATGGTAAACAGTCTCAATGACTTCCTTTTAAAATTCTCAAGCACTTATCTTTTAATCGCCCCTTTGGGGGGAAAGATTGCTCTTCATGCAAAGAACTGGGAACTCATAACCCCGGACAAATGGGTTTTAAATATAGTGTCCCAGGGATACAGATTTCATTTCCGCATGTTGCCAACACCAAACGGGTGGCCAGACCTGCCCCCAAATCAGTGGGCAGAGGCTCAAAAATAAGTACTTTCCCTCTTAAGCATGGGGTTATTCAACTGGTACCAGAAGAGGAAAAGGGACAAGGTTTCTATTCCAGGCTTTTTCTGGTACCCAGAAAAGACAAATCATGGCATCCAATCTTGGACCTGTCTACTTTAAACACCTTTCTGGAGATTCCAAAAGTCAGAATGCTGACTCTTCACCAGTTATATTCTATGATAGGCAAAGACGCCTGGCTGGCAACTCTAGATTTAAAAGAAGCATACCTGCACATCCCAATCAGGGAATCTTGCAGAAGATACCTATGCTTCAAAGTAGGTTACTTGCATTATCAGTTCTCTGCACTGCCCTTTGGCTTGTCTTCTGTGCCCAGGGTATTCACAAAGTGCCTGGCTCCAGTTATTGCATTTTAAAGGCAAAGAAATATTCAAATATATCCATACCTGGACGATTGTCTAATTCAGGCAGAAAACCAGGGCATACTTTTAAATCATCTGGCATTTGTAGAAAGGGTTCTAACTTGTCTGGGGTACACCATAAACGAAAAGAAATCACACCTGGTACACTGTCAACAGATTACATTCCTGGGAGCAAGTTTGAATACAACTGCCCAGATAGCTTTCCTCACGCCAGAAAAGCAAATTCATTTGGTAACTTACTTCAAACAAGTGGCCACAAAACCCCTGCTATCTGCAAGAGAAATACTGCAAGCCTTGGGGTTCATGGCCTCCTGCAGTCTTCTAATTCCATATGCAAGACTGCATATGAGGAAACTACAGTGGTATTTAAAAAGTCTATGAAGTCAACATTGTCACAGCCTGGAAACAATGATTTCTATCATACCTTGCCTATGCCTGGAGTTCCAATGGTGGGCAGAGGCCTGCCCCCAAAACAAGAGACTACCATTCACACTACCCCCTGCCACCCAAACCCTAACTACAGATGTATCAGACTATGCATGGGGGGCTCACCTGGCAGGGAAGTGCATTCAGGGCAAATGGAACCCAAATCAAATGCACCTACACATCAATCAAAAAGAAATGTTAGCTGTACAGAATGCTCTGACAGCCTTCAAGGACTACATTCTTCCAGGACAACTAACGGTAAAGACGGACAACACCACACTTATGTGGTACATAAACAGGCAGGGGGGTACACATTCCTACCCCCTCTGCAGACTAGCCATGGCATTGTGCAACACAGTCTTGAGCTACTAAGTGTACCTTCAAGCTCAATTCCTGCCAGGAAAATTGAATACACTGGCAGACGGACTAAACAGAAACCTCATGGACCCACACAAGTAGAAACTGGAACCACGGATTTTCAGCATGTTGACAAGTAAATGGGGGAGCCCAGACATAGATCTATTTGCCTCCCCCCAGAACTACCAGTTGGACAAGTTTTGCACAAGGACTCCCCACAAACAAGCCTGGAAAGTGGATGCTCTGTCCTTCAGCTGGAAAAACCTATCAGTCTACGCCTTTCCCCCTCTGCCTCTGCTCTCCAATGTTCTACTAAAAGTCAAACAGGGCTAACCAAGGATGATTTTGATTGCTCCAGACTGGCCGCGCCAACACTGGTACCCACTCCTGCGCAGTGTGTCACAAACATCTCCATGGCACCTGCCTAGGACCCCTTCCCTGCTGTCTCAGTAGGAGAACCAAATTCTGCACCCTCAGCTTCCAGCATTGAACCTTGTAGTCTGGCTAATCACTTAAATTCACCCTTATCATCCCTCAGCAAACCTGTGATGTATGTCATCTTGGAGGGGAGGAGACCAAGTACTAGAAAATCTTATGCTGACAACTGGAAAAGATTCTGTGCCTGGAACCAATCTTTAGGGATGAGCATAGCAGCACCCAATTTGCCTCATATTTTTCAATACCTAACTGGGATGCTTCACAAGGGCTTGTCTTTTTCCTCCATTAAAATCCATGCCTCAGCTATTTCAGCTCACTGTAACACAGAACCACCCCTCTTCTCTCATCCTCTGCTCAAGCAGTACATCAGAGGGGCAAAAAACTTGAGACCACCCAGGAGAGCTCCTACCCCTGCCTGGGACCTTAACTTTGTTTTGGAGAAACTCACTGTACCTCCTTTCAAGCCAGCTGCTACTGCAGACTTAAAATTTCTGACGCAGGACCCAAGACTTTGTTAATCAGGCTGACTGAGGGCTACTGCAAGCAGATAACCCAAATGTGATGACTGCAACAGTGAATACACTTGAACATCTACATTTATGGTAAGTGTACACAACTGTACTTTCCAGAAACGCCTTTTGGTTCTCCAGAACCCAGGTAGTGTAGAAAATTTTGACTATGGATGTCCACAAGAGAGGACTTGGTAAAAGTTTCCTTCTCCATTTTTTTTTGACTGAACTATAGCTGTATACTTTCTCTCTCATTCCATCCATCCCTGGTGTATTGTAAAAGATATGGGTGGAGAGGCAAAAAATGGTTTTGATAGCACCCTTTTTAACCCAGTTAGTGTTGGTTCATCTTTCTGCTGAACCCAGCAAGGGAAGAATCCTGTATGCTTCTTCAGCATGCATAACTCGTTATTCAGAACAAGGGGGTTAACCATCCACACAAGCTTGCAGATACTAAGACTGACAGTGCGGATTATTTACTGCATATCCCTTCCTGGGACATGTTTTCTGAGGACATGTTACACATATTAAGTGAGGCCAGGAATCTCAGCATGAAAAAATTTTATATGGCAAAGTGAAAATATTTCTCCCATTGATCGGAAGACAGAACAAGACCCAGAATTAACATGCGTCTATAATCATTACTTGCCTGTCAAACCCATACAAAGTAGGGCTATCATGTACCTCTCAAAAGGTACATGCTTCAGCCATCTCTGCCTGTCTGCCTTTAGAAACCCCAACCCCCTTCTCCTAGTTGACAGTTAAACAGCTCCAGAAAGAGGTTCTACATCTGAGCCACCTGGAAGAGAGACTGATGCACTAAGAGATCTTAGTTTTGTTTTGAAGAAATTTAATTTCCCCTCATTTTAGACTGTTGCTTTTAAGACTGCCAAGTTAGAAGATGACCATTTGGTAACTTCTGACTTAAGCCAAATGTATTTCAGAACTGCAAACTGGACTAACCTATATACCAACCCTTCCTTCCTGCCAAAAGTAGTTATAGAACTGTCATTGTACTTAACCATTAATTTAACATAGTTTTTTTTCCTTCTCTCAAGGGAAATAATCTTGCATTACCTGGATGTGCAGTGACATTTGAGATTTTGCTTGGACAGGAGATAGCAGTGCAGAAAATCTGATCAAGTCTTTATTGCTTTTGCAAAATTGATAGAAGGAAGGCCGGTCACTGAACAAACCATAACCAAATGGATAACCCATTACATTGCCTTTTGTTATAGCCCTATACAAAATTAGTACCTGACAACAGTGCTCATTCCACCATGGCCATCGCTACCAGCACAGCCTTCCTTAAGGGGGCAACGACTCAAGCCGTTTTGATTGCCTTTGACAAACATTTCAGTTTGGTCCTTGTTTCTTAAGCTATTTTGAACCAGCCCTTTGTGCAGTGCCTCCACAACTACCTGAAGCTCAAGGATCATCCCAAGTGTCAGTACTGCAGCATTGAATGTATAAACTTACCATAAATGTAGATGTTTGAGTAGATTCACTGTTGCATTACCATTTCCCCTCCACCTTCATTCCTTTTATCCTTTCTTCTCCTTTGGTTTAGGTTGAGTTGGGTGACCAGACTACACTCCCCACATTGCTCTCTTGCCCTAAAGGTCAGGTATTCCCATTCCTAAAGGTAAGCAACAGCTTGCAGTTGCAGGCTTGGGGGTCCTTCTGATTGTGCTTTTCTAGCTAAGATGGATCATCCTTGGGAATGTAATGCTCTGGTTCCTAGAAACCATTCTTGGACCTGCTAGGGAAAGACATCCCTTTATAGCCCCAACACATACCATGATCATCAACTCTCTCTCTTCCATTTTTCTACCTGGGATTGGGGTGTCGTGTTAACTTTTACCATATCTCTTGATTCAGTGCTACACTCCTGCCTTCTTTGACACTCATTCTTGACTGTCACAGATCTTCTGTCACACAATCCATCCATCTCTTTGCTGGATGCCCTCGTTTCCTTTTACTTTCTTCCTGTCTGTCCCAAATCATCTTCATCAGATTGTCTTTTCCTTTTCTGCGCATGTGCTTGAACCACTGTAATCTGTTCTCTTTAATCTTTTCTGCAATTGGATCTACTTTGACTTCTGCTCTTAAGTCTTCATTTCTTCATATGTCACACAGTGTGCATCCTACCACCCATCTTAGGCACTTAATTCCATCACCTGTAGCTTCCTTGTCTGCTCTGCCTTACTGCCCAAGTTTCTGAACCATACAGTAGTACTGGCTGCACCACTGTTTTGTACACCTTACTTTTCAGTTTCTTTGGCATTCTTTTGTCATATGCTATACCTGACATTCTGTGCCACTTGGCTGCAACCCTTCTGATTCTAGCTTTGACCTCTTCTTTCAGGCTTCCCTTCTCTTCAACCACCCCTCCCAGATACCTGAAGCTGTTGAACTGTTCCACTGTCTTCCCTTCTGTCTCAATTCTCAGCTTCTTCTGATTTCCCCCATTTGTTGCCATTACCACTGTCTTATCTGCACTCTGTTTCTTCCCATGTGCCATCAGTTTTACATTCAATTCCCCTATCCTTTGGTGAAGCTCTTGCTAAGAGTCTGCATGTAATACCACATAGTCTGCATACAACAACTTTGTTGATCTCTCCCCTTTGACCTATTTACAGTCCATCACCAGTATAAATAGAAGGAGACTCAGGGCTGAACCTTAATGTACACCTACTCCCACTGGGAACCCCATTGTGAGACCAAACAATGTTTGTACTTGAGTCATTGGATCCTTGTACATAGCCTGCACTAATTCTACCTATGTTTCTGGGACTTAGATCCACCTCAGTACTGCCTAAGTCAGCTTTCTTGGGACCTTCTCATATGCTTCTTCCAAGTCTAGGAATGCCCAGTTGGGCTCTTTCCTCGTCTCTAGCTTCTTCTCAACTATCTGTCTCATTGCAAACATCAGGTCAGTTGTGCTGCATCCTTATCCAAATCCGAAGTGCTCATCTCCCATCTTACTTTCTTCTACTCTGCATATCTGTTTATCATTTTCCCTTTTTATATAATATATGTGTGAATATATATATATATATATATATGTGTGTGTGTATGTGTGTATATATATATAAAATATGTAAACAACAAGTAGTTGATTTTTTTTCTCTTTTCTTTACTAGTATGCATAAGAAACAAGACCGTCCATAGATGCTGATAGCATTTATAGGATTTCCCCGTATCAGTCTGAATGAAGGCATTTAAAATAGTCTGATTGTAGTTTAGCTTGTACAGTTGGCATTCTGTGGCCTTCTTTGCTCAGTTCTTGTACTTCGCCTGTTCTTTTTAGCCTGTAGCCCATCCATTCTCTTTTGTGTACTAACTTTTCAGCTTGCAACTCCTTTTATTTAGACATTTCTCATACTTGGTATGTTTTACATACTGTCATTCTTTGTTATCTGGTTGTGGTCCATAAAGCTGAGGCTTAGACACTGTTGTGCCATTGACAGTAAGTAGAACATCATTTTATTATTCTTTGTTATTTATGTGCTTTGTTAAAGATTATGTGTATAGTGGTGATTCCAAAATAATTTGTTTATTTTTCTTAAGTTGGGGTTCTTTCGATTTTTATCGTCTTATCTTTAAAGAAAATCTCTTCCACTCTGTATTACGACCAAAAACTGCCAGCATAGTCAAGCATTGATACATTTGACATGTTATACCCGCTGCTCCAACACTTACAGGAAGTGTGGTTTCCTTTACATGGTGACATCATGCTGTGGTCGGTAGCCTTAATTAGGTGCTAGGTAGTTAAAGGCAGTTGTAGTGTGTGCCTAGCATGTTTCCTTTTATTATTTGCAGTAAAAGTATTGTTAATTATGTCCAAGTAACAAGTAGTTTTTATTTTATTTTTATTTTACATTTGTTTACCGGGATAGTCTGACTGGGCTAGGTGCTCATTTTCAGCAGAGGCCCAGGGAGAAAAGCTCCACAGTGAAATATAAAAGCCACATGATATAGACATTACAATACACGAATACAAGAATAAATAATGGTCAATAAACATAAAAAATTGTTATTCAATAGTAAATAATATATAATGTTGAGTTATAGCTAAGATGTTGCTATTGCACCTAAATGCAAGATGCAAATATTAGTGAGTGAAAAGTCCAACGTTTGGCACTACAACTAGAACTGGCACTCAGTATACCTATGGGAATGGTAAATGTAAAACTAAGTAATGCTTATACATTCTTATCCCTTGACCGAATTGAGCTGCACATATATTAACTGATCTTTTTTTTGCAGAATTATGCCTTAACGGCAAATTAGCTGATGTTTTTTCAAAAGTATATGCAGTGTTGATAATATATACGATTGTTATTGCTCCTAGAACTGCTAAAACCTGTTGTACTATTAACTTTCTGAATAAATTAAAATGCAGTCTGACTTTGCACATCAAGATGACAGGTCTGGTGTCACAAAATCAAGAAGTACTGCTTCTGGAAGACCTCTGTGGGTAGATTACTTCAAGTGGTAAAAAATAGTTAAAAAAACAAAATGCATGTCCACAAAGCAGGCTTCTTAATGGTGGAAAGTGTGTGGGAGAGCAGATTGGAGCCTTGATTAAGCTGTCCAATGCAGACAGCTTTTGTTTCCCCATGATCTACTAGGTTATCCACATGGATTGAGGCCCATTTTCATTGAAGGCCCAGGAGCACTGTCTGGTTAAATTACTTGCTGAGAGTTGCACAGTAGGCTGATCATCCTTCCAGAATGGTGTTAGTGAAGCAAGCTTCTTGCTTTCTTGTAGGGATTACCAGACTTATAAAACCAGTTGCCATTCCCTCTTATACTAGCTAAAACACTGCCAGCTAGTAAACAGAGGTTGTCAACAAACCTTAGTCACCACACAGAACACTAGTTGTAACTTCAAGGTCCAAAAGTGTGCCCACCCAAATGGGGTCTCTAATTTACATTGGAGGTAGTATATTAAGAAGTAGGGATGTAAGGAAACAGAACCCCTTCAAATATTGTTTAAGAATACCCCTTTGCAAATTCAGGCACGAGAGTTACAGTATGGTGGTCACAACATAATCTGATGTGCATTGTATCAGTATTAAAAAAAATACTTTTTGTGCAAACATTTATTTATTTAATTCATTTGTCTGTATTGACTGGGAATGTCTGACTGGATAAAAATCAGAAGAGGCCCTGGGAGAAAAACTCCACCGTTAAATCATAGGAATTACATGAACAGTGAACATTTTGCTTAAAGTAAAATAAAAATTCACATTTCCATTTGTATTCTTGGATTTTCAAGCAAGAATTCTAATTGATTGGTGTTGATAAAGTATATTGCAAGGCTGACTGGTATAGGCTTTGGTACTTTATTTTTGATGGAGTTTTAAGTGCTGTCCTAAGCATTTCTGAACAGCTGATTAGAATCTTGATATACTGTTGTACTTATTTGTTGCTTTTTTTGATCTTACAGCAAATGCAGCAGTACCAATACTACAGTGTTGGACTCTTGTCCACACACGACTCTTTCTATGAGCAACAGCGCCATTTATTGGGTCCTAAGAAGAAAAAATTTAAGGAGGAAAAAAAACTGAAAGGTGAGTATTTTCACCATATTTTGATAACTGAATAAATATCATGGCCCAGAGGACTTTATGGAGACAAATCTTGTACAATTATACAGAGAAAGTTTCACTGTCTCAACAATGAAAGTAATGATGCAGAAACGTTTTTTTTTTTTATGTTGATAAAATAGACAGCACATTGGTACAACGATTAAGTTTTTTGCTACATAACTCCAAAATCTTGAGTTCATTCATTACCTCATATCACTGAATAGGTGAAGCTGGTGTGATCTTTTCACATGGATGATTGTTATAGTAGAATTCCTAGCCAGTGTGTGAATTAGCCACATGTGGTTATCTGCCTAACCTGCCTAAATCCCAGAACTTTGGAGAAGTTGAACTACTCAATATATACGCAATGTGTGGATTCACTCCAGCATCCCAGATATGAAAGACAGTTGCCCTACCCTAACTTCAGTTCTTTTTTTTTTTCTTCTTATTTCTCTTTTTTGCTGCAGTGTTATGCCCATTTCAGTGAGAAAGTTCATGGTGGCTCAGCCTAGTTTTAAATTTATAGCTCCTCTTAGGAAGTATCTAAAGGTAAGTTCTGGTACAGGGAAATATTTGTTTCTATATTCTATTCTTGTTACTTTTCCTGGTAAAGATTCCCAGGGTTAACGGTATTCATTTCTCCGGCTATGCCAGAAAAGCCTTTACAGTTGATGGCACCAAATGCAGTACACAATATTTTTAAGCATTATTAAGTCACATTTTAAGTTGCAGCATGAGTTCATGTACATTAAGAGAAAAGAAAATAAACCCTAATAAGTTTCCATTGTTGTTATGTAGTATAGATATGCTTTTGTTTTAACAATTATCACAAATGGCTCAGTTCCTGCCTTTTCTTAAACTTTACTCCTACTCTTGAGCATTTTTCTGCATGTATTGTTCCTACAAATTCCATTTATTTCTATAAAATGTACTCTTTGCTTTTTCTCGTGATCCCACCTCTAAGTCTTTTATCTCCTTTACAATGTTCAGTACTTCCATTACAGTCTGTTTAGATTTTGATTTCCATTTTCTAATAATTGCTTTTTTCCCCACCACTAACATCCAGCTTAGTAAGGCCTTACTGTGCCATGGCAGTTCAGATACTATAACCCAGGTTAAAACAATCATCTCCTTAATTACTGCCATTTCTTCCCCCCAACTTTTCTGGAAGAGTACTCTATAGAGAATTTTTTTTTAATCTGACAATGTATTATAGGCCCAAAAAACATGTTCCCAGTTGTCTCTCTCTTCCCCATCACATCTCCAACATTTACTGTCTACATGAGGAAAAATCCTCTGAAGTTTACTTGGGATATGAAAGTATGTCTGCAAAATCCCAAACCTTCAGGGTATAAAAAAATATATAGGCAGAGGCTTCTGAGCAAATATTTTAATCCTTCAAGAATTTATGTACTTGGGAGCTCTACAGATTACTTCATATTTTTCATTTGTAATTTGTCTTTCCGTTTTCCATTCCCAATCTTTTCTAACCTCTTCTGATTGATTCTTGTAGTTATTATGCATTATTTTATAAGCCATACCAGTTGTCTTTTTTAACAGCAACTCCTGTTCTGTACAACTTAAAACCTACCCAAAGCTGGTCTTTAATTTAGCACACTCCCCTCTTCCTTTCTCTCTGCCAATACTTTATCAATCCCCAGCAGGTAAGTCGGTCTCTAACGTGGTGTCCAGACTCTTGCTTAGCCTTTTCCCACATTACTGCCTTTCTATCCTGAGCTGTTTGCTCACAGTACATTGGTTTCTTTGGTAATTTCCTCCAGTAAATTCCAGCTCCCTCTTGGTTGTTTTCTAACCTCCTACTTGTGGAAATCCCTATTGGTAAAGTCTCCCATTTTCATTCCTGTGCTGAATTAGGTCTCAGAATACTTTCTGCTACCTTATTTATTTTATTTTGTTTATTTGCAGTTTGTTTGCTAGGATAGTCCATTGGGCCACAAGCAGCCCATTTTTAATGGAGTCCTGGGGAGAAAAGCTTCAGAAAAATACGAATACATAGTACACATTGCACATATACATTGCAGATTATCTCATAGGAATACAAAGTAAATATGATAAGAAAAGGTTAACAATGATAGACTACATCAGTATAGTTCATTAAACAGCAATAAAAAAAACTTTTTTTTTTTTTTTTTTTTTTTTTTTTTTTTTTACAAAAGTAGCAGCATAGGGTAACTATTAAGTAGTTGGTCAAATAGTTCAGTAGAGCTGTGGAAGTATGAAGTGGTATTAGAAGGATTAGGTAGGATGGGAACAGGAGCACTTCCATTGTGAAGTTAGGTGTGAGTGCAGCAAGGTTTTAAATGAGGAGAGACTGCTGATGATGCAGATACAAGATGGTAGAGAATTCCAGAGGTGTGCAAGAGAGAAGGACATTAGGTGATTACCAGCTGGACGTGTGGGTTTGTGCAGTCTAATTAGTTTTTGGGAATTAGATCTTAGAAGCTGTTCTGGTTCATGCATTTCAAAGGTAGTGGCTAGGGAGGGACAAAGAGAGGGTTTGTAAATGAGTTTGTGTGCTTGGGTGAGTTGGGTATAAGTGAGGAGGTTTGGTAGCTCAAGCCAGTTTAGTTGGTGAAGAGAATTACAGTGGTGAGAAATGGCTCTGTGACGTGCCTCAAATTTTGATATCTTGTTATACCAAGAGGAGAGTTTTGTTTTGAGGGAGGATTGCAGGTTGGTGAGGATAGATGCACCATGTAGGAGGGATGGGATGAATTAAGTATTGGCTAGTATGATCCTAGTAGAAGGAGAGCTGAAACGATTATGGCGGTATAGCATACCAAGTTTGTTGTGGGTTTTGTTGATATTTACTTATAAATGTTTGTTGAATTTTAATTGATCATCTATAAGTACTCCTAGTAGTTTAGTGTCAGACTATTTCTAGGGGAATATTGTTTTTGTTGGTGGTTATGAATGAGTGTTTATCTAGGGAGGGGGTTTTGGAGGCCGTGAATAACATAAGTTTAGTTTTTTTTACATTAAGAGCCAGATGGTTGTCTAGCATCCACTGCTCAGTAGAGGAGAAGGCACTTTGGGTGAGCTTATTTAGAGTGGGGATAGAAGGGGAGGAGCAGATAATGGTAGAATCATCAGCATATTGGATGAGGCTGGAGTTTGGAATGGCTTGGTAGAAGTCATTAGTGAATATATTGAGTAGTAGGGGGCCTAAAATGGAACCTTGTGGGACACCTGTGGCAGTATTATGGAAAGGTGAAGTGCCTTTATTCCATTTGACCGCTTGTTGTCTGTTTGTGACGTAGCTGGAGAACCACTTGTACAGAAAGAGGGGATAGGTTTAGTTTGGAGAGTTTATTAAGAAGCAGGTTGTGGGAAATAGTGTCAAACACCTTGGAGAGGTCAAGGAGAAGAGTGGACACGAAATGGCCGGAATCTCGGGCTTTAATTATTTCAAGGAAGGAGAGGAGGGCAGTGGAGATGCTATGACCAAGTCTGAATCCATGCTGTGTGGGGATAAGAAGCTGGTTGTTGATGAGATAGGGTAAGAGTTGTTGATGGATACATTTTTCAAGAAGCTTAGAAATAGGTGATAAGATAGCAATAGGGCGAAAGTTTGGAATGTCATTATTTTTGTCTCCTTTATGAAGAGGAATAATAAAGGCTTTCTTCCATAGCTGGGGGACCTGGCTTTCTGAGATGGACCAGGTAATTAGTATGCTGATAGGGAGAGCAATTATTTCTACAGCTACTTTTAGGAAGTAGGAGGGAATTTCATCAAGGGCATTGGAACCAGGTTTTAATTTTAGGAGAAGTTTTTTTATGGTGGATATAGAGATGGGATTGATAGAGAAGGGTGGAGGTTGGGGGCAAGGGATGCTAGGGGAGGAAGGGATGGGTGCAGGCTGAGGAGGGGTCATAGAGGTATTGATGAAGGACAACACTAGCTTGCTTATGGACTCTGAAGAAAGAGTTAAATTGGGTGGCTAAGTCCATGTCAGAGGCATCAAGGTTAGGGCAAGGGTTTTCTTTTTTTCCTGGGTTGAGAAGAGATGAGATTCCTTTCCAAAATAGTTTGGGATTGGTGTTGTGGTTGGTTTGGAGAGTGGAGAAATAGGCTTTGTGGTCTGAGGTGATACTTTTTTTACTTTATTTCGTAGTGTTTTATATTCGTTAAGGGTGATAGTGGTTTTATTTTTATGGTAAAGTGTCCAGGCTTTGTCACGGAGTTGCATAGTAGCTAATGTGTTTTTGGTTAACCAGGGTACAGAGTTACTTTTTGTATGTTTTGTTTTTAGAGGGGCTAAGGAGTTGAGCAGGTTTGTGAAAGTAGAGTTAAAGTAGGAGAGAGCATTATCTAGGGGAAGAGTCTTTAATGGGTTCCAGTTTATGCTTTTTAGTGCATTTGAGAAGGTTTCAGAATTGGAGTTCTTTAGACAGCGAGTGGAAATATAGGTGTGAGTTAGTTGTTTGGAAGAGGGGAGACAGTGGGCAAAGGTGGGAGAGTGGTCAGCTAGTGGGTCTGGGAGAATACCACTATCAGAGAGAGAGTGAGGCTGTGATACTAGAATCCAGTCTATTGTACTTCCAGTAATGGAGTCCTTGGAAGGCCTGGTGGAAGAATTGATTAGTTGTGTAAAGTTATATAAATTAATATTGAGTGAGTTAGTGGGAGATTGGATTGTGGCACAGTTTATGTTCACGTCCCCCAGGATTATGGATTCATGAGTAATGTTGATGGAGACCCAGGAGAGAATATCTTCAAGGGATGAGATATTGTCACCAGCGGGAATATAGAGGGAGAGAACAAATATGAGTTTACACTTGTTTAGGTGGAGTAGGGCTGGTATCATTTCTGCCTTGTCAAATTTGGGAAAGGGTTTGGTATAGGGGGTTACTAAGAGGGATGCTGAGTAAAGGAGTGCTACACCATCCCTTTTTGTGTGTTTTGTCATTCCTTAACATCCGGTAGTTGGGGGGGGAGTTATTTCAGAATCTTTTATGTGGGGCTTAAGTCAGGTTTCTGAGATGGAAAGAATGTCGGACTGGTTGTGTAGAAGCCAGGCATGAAGGTTTGGAATTTTGTTACATAGCTTCTGAGCATTTAGAGCTGATAAGTGGAGGGGTTTGCCTGTTGCTTGTGGGGTTGGGGGGCTGGATTCAGTGTGGCAGAGGGTCCTGGGTTTTGGTGGATGCCCCCGGAGAGAAGGATAGAGATAAGATGATGGATGAGGTATTTGGTTTGTTTGGGGTGTAGTATATAGGTAGAGAGTTTTGTGAACATTAGACTAGTGTAGTTGGGAACAGTGTTTTTAGAGTTAGGTAGAAGTCTATAGAGGAAGAGCATGCTAGTCTTGAGGGGATAGAGACTGGGAGATATAACGGTAACAGTAAATGTGTACTTTGTAGAGGTTGGGGTAGTGGTGTGAAATGGGTGGGAGTGGTTAGCATTAGTAGGTTGGGTGATATACTTTAGATAAGTTAAGGTAATTAGAAGTATTATTTGAGTAAGTAAGGATAAAGGCTTGAGGGTCATGATGTTAGTTTTAAGATAGTAGTAAGGAGTGAGTTAAGTTGGGAAGTTAGGTTATTTGATTAAGAGATTATGGTTTAGGTTAATTGTTTGGTAGTTTATCAGGATTAGTGGTGTTTGGCACTAAAGTCTGAAGGATAGGCTTACTTAAATGGGTGAACTATGGGAGGGGATTTTGGGGTATGATGGGTAGTTTGGATTGGATAGTGGAAGTGTTGGGGGTGGCTAGCTAAGTATGTGTAGAGGTACTGAGGGATGGTGGGATTAGGGGGCAGGGTAGGGGAGCAGAGTGAGCCCGCAGGGCGAACAGAGTGGGTAGAGTCAAGGGAAGGTAGAATAAATGTCAAATGACAAAAAAAAAATCAGTGGAGTGGAAGATAAGTTCATAGGAAGGTATGCAAGGGGGTAAGGAACATTCTAGCATTGGAATAGGGAAAGGATTTGAGTGGTTCAAAGAGGTAAAAATGGTGCTGCAGGAAGGCAAGGAAAGTTAGAGTCTGGGGGAGGGGTTAGAAAGAAAAAAAAAAGTGAAAGAAAGTGGGGGAGGGTTTGGAGAGATAGTGGAGATGGATGTCACAGTGGCCTAGCTGGTTGGAACCAGTACTGACAGGGCCAGGTCAGCAGTGTGAAACAGCACTGAAAATAACAATCAGAAAGGAAGCAACTGTGAAAATCAGAGCTGAGTAAGTAAAAAGAGAGCAAGCCAGAGATGGAAATGTTGCAGATATAAATTTAAAAACAGGAGACAAAGGGTACAGAAGACGTACTAGGGATTAAATAATACTCAAGAATGGGGCTGGCAGCATTAAACCTACATATACTGGAACTATTGAGAGTTAAAATAACATTAAACTAAAAGCTATTGGTACTATTGTTAATTAAAACAGCAAGGAATATCGTAGACTGCTGGAATTGTACTGCCTCCTGGTGGCCAAAGTAAGTTACTGCAGCCAGAAAAACTATGCGTGTATGCTCACCTGCCCTGTAGTAATTCTTTAAATAATAAGGAGCAGTTCACTTTTTAAAAAGCAAATAGTCTTAAAAACACATTCAAAGTGTGGATAAATTACAGTAGAAGAAACACCTACAGATGAGCTAGAAAGCTGTGGTTTGTAATTTGTTTTTGGAGCAGCTTCAGGCAGGTAACTTAAACAGATTTATAACTCTTTCGCAAGGTATTCAGCTGGGCAAGACTGTTGGGCAGGGAATGACCACAGAGTTTAACCTGTCGGGAGAAGCTGCAAGGGATAAGGGGGAACACATACAAAAGGTTATACCAAGAAAGTAAGAAAAGACACACGATAGACCAGACTTAGAAAAACCCTAGAGAATCAGAAGGATAAGTGAGGTATAATACAGACAAGAAATAGCCAGTGTAGCAATAACAGTATTCCCAGTTGACTAAGCCCTGAAAGCAGAGCAGATATTACTTTTTAAACAACTAATGTAGCACTAAAAGTAAATGCAGTAGTTTGTACAGAAATAGCAAATGTTAGCAAACACAGTTAACTAAGCCCTATAAAAAGAGCCAAAAACACTCTTAAAAAAACTGCAGTGAAGCACTAAGAGTAAATGCAATAGTTTATACAGGTAAAACAACTTTTAGTAAACACAGTCAGCTAAGCCCTGTAAGCAGAGCAGAAAATTCATAAACCTTATGTATATATTATTGCATAAGAGTGTCACTGTTCTTCTTAATGACTTGCATCCAGAAATGCTTGTCTCTCTCTATATGTGAAACTCATCCCCTCCCGTTTCATCATCAGCTTTTTCTACCTTGATGTATTACTTTCTGCTTTACTTGTGTGCATGAGCCTTTAACTGTGTAACTTTAAAATCCTCCTTCAAATCATGTGATCCTAAACCACCATGTTCTATGGAGAAAATCAGCTTATTCTCCTTAACTTTTGCCACCTTCTCTTCGTAAATAGATTCATTCTTCTCTGTTATCCAGTTGATAAAAGTACACCTAACCTGTAACATTTTCCCTGCTTGTATCTTCGCTATCCATATGTATAATCAACTACTTCTATTTCTTGACTTGCTAATTATCTGCTCTTTAGTCTGTTCCCACATAACCTTTGCTGCCATCACAGAATCATTTTGGTTCCATGTTGCTAAATACTTCATCTTATAATACGTTCAGAAGTAATGGACATTGCTGAACCAGCTCACACTTAGGTACATAGTTTGCTGTTGTGGCTTTTGTTTTTATCTTCATTTATTTTATATCTCCAAAAGGCTTATGTTCCACAGCATTGAAATGTTCTTTTCTGGATTTTTCAAGTAGAAACTAATATCTGCCAAAAAATCTAACTTTTCCTGATTACCACACCAGTTGTATCATTTAATTTTTATTTTCTTTGCTAGTGGCTGTTAATGTAAAACACTTAACATTGAAGAGGACACCACTGCCTGATTTCTGTGTTAGTCAGAGAGGAGCCCTCCCATCTTAATTCTTGCTTCCAATCAGGGGAGCCTGCAGGATTTTTTGCAGGGGCGGGGTGCAAACCCAGAGCCCCCCACTCAACCCCCCCTCCACGCAGCCATTCCCGTGTCCCATTACTTGGCTATTTCTCCCCAGTTGCCATAAACACTGTTCAAAACTCTGTGTGCATATTGTTTGTTTTACTTCTACAATCATTACAGATATTTGGATTTAATTTACAACTTTTATTTCAAATTTTATAGCAAAAACACTGATAGACATTTGCTAAACAAAGCCATACTCTTGCAGTGAAAACAGACTTCGCATTAAAACTTCTGTATCTTTGAAACTCACATTTATTGAAACAGCACTGAAACTCACATTCAATGAAAATGCATCTGGTCAGTGGCGGGTTAAGTTTACTTTGGGCTGTTTTCATATCATAGTCCCCTTGCACACATTTGTAGGACCATACAAAAGTTCTTTGATTCACCTTCCTGACTGTATTAATTATAATATATAATAATTGATTTATATCCCTTGTATAATACAGCACCACTTGTTGCAGTGTGTTTTAAATTTTTAGTTTTGAACATTTTTCCAGTAAGCAATGAAACAAAACATATTAATCAGTAATGACAAACTGCCCATTTCAGAACATTTCAGCCTTATTGTACTACTTGTCAGTGAAATGAGTTTTAGGTGAAATGAACCTTAGGTTATTTGGTTAAGGTGAATTGAGTTTAGGTGAATTGAGTTTTAGGTGAAGTGATAAGTACCATATATATATATATATATATATATATATATATATATATATATATATATATATATATATGTATATATCTGTGTATATATATATATATATATATATATATATATATATATACACACATATATACATACATATATAATATGTACACACACACACACACACACACACCTCTCAGTCTGTTATCACAAATCTGGACAAAGCCTGTTATAATGTTGGAGACTAAGCATAGCCGGCCATAGGCATAGGGCACTGCTCTAGCAGAGGCGCTTCTCCAGTATTTATTTGGTGTACGTAGACCGTGATGGGGGCATTAGGTGGTGTTGGGGGGGTGCGTCGAACCCTTTTGCCTAGGGCACCAATTGACCTAAGGCCACTCCTGGGACTAAGACCCAAAATTAGGGACACATTTAGAAATAGAATAACAGGATTTGTGTTAGAATGTATATTCTGAAGGATATGAAGTCTGAAACTCAAAATTCATTATTTAGTAACTTTAACCCTTAGCTCATCCCAGTGATTTGTCAAAAAAAGTAATTTTTATGAGGAACAGACCAAAAATATAAGGCAAAAATCTGGTCAGTCTGTGAAAATCTGTACAGTTGAAAGGTATGAGTCACATGCATACATCTCCCTACCTCCTTAGAAAGTGGATAGAATAACACAGTTTGCATTAGTATGCATTTTCTGAAGGATATGAAGTCTAAAGCTCAAAGGTCTGCCATTATTTTATGACTTCAGTCCTCAATGAAGTACCAGAAAAACACAATTTTATGAGAAACCGAAAATATGAGGCAACTGTGAGGTATGAATCCCCCTGTCTCTTACACACTCTCCTACCATACTCTTACTTAAAAACACACACACACACACTCACTCCTACCTCCCTCTTACACACACACCCCTGCCTTTACCTACCTACTTCTTACATACACACATACACACCTGTACATACCTACTTCTTACATCCACACACCCTTACCTACCTACCTACTTTTTACATCCACACACCTCTGCCTACCTATTTCTTACACACACACACCTCTTAAACACCTAAGCACACACATGCACACACCTACCTCTCACTTGTACATTTGTCCGCAGTCCAGATGTCTTCTGGAGTTCAAATTCCGCACAGGCATGGAAGATGAATACGTAAACCATCGGTCGCACAGATGAAGAAGGTGAAAACAGGTCGCAAACACCTGTTGCATCTGTGCGACTGGCTGCAAAGGGCATTCTTAAAGAAGACCCTTAAAAGAAAAAAAAACTTTTTTATTAATTAAAATAAAATTAATCTCTGTGCTTGCAGGCGCCTTTGCTTCCAACCCTTTATATGTCCTCCTCCATTAATCCTGTTATTCTGTCAGGGAACTCAATAGATGCCATAGCCCTACGTTTAAAATCCCAGCATCAGGATGCTACAGCAATAGGTTCATAGGTTCATACTAGGCTATCTGCCCTAGGGCATTTATAAGCCTAGCCAGAATGTGTTTGGCTTTCGCCACCCATTTTAAATTTATTTTGCTATGCCCTTTTTCGAGGTTAGTATACTGTGCCTCTGTCTAACAGTGACACAGAAGTGATTCCCAGGGTAAACCTACGATCTCCCATCCACTCATCAAGATTCCTCTTGAAGAGAGTCAATGAAGGGACTCTGCCTAACCTGGACTTTTCTTCTATACTGATTCACTCCGGATCATTATTGTTCTGTTAATGTTGTCAAAGGTTTGTCTCATCTCAATAAAATCACATTGATTCAGATGTTAATTTTGGTAACTTCTTTGCAATTTTATTAGCTGATGATAGACATAGACACTTTATAGTCATGGCTTAAAATCAAAGTGAATCAATATGAAGCTTTCAGTAATACTACCACCACTGCTTTCTTCAAAGATGTCAGTACTACTCCCTTTAAATTATTGTTGAACAAGATCTTTTAGATTTTTGTCACTCTCTTCCCTCCTAGCTTCCAAATTTCCACAGGAAAGCCATCCATTCCTTAAGATTTATCTATTGATTAATTATACATCACTGTTTGCCATCTCTTCCTGTCATAGCTATTATTGTTGTAAACTATTTAGATGTTAAGCTTTCAAAAAATGACTTGGAGCAGTGTTTTGTAAGTATGATTTATAGGAAACCCACACATTGTAACAGTTTGTTGCACTATGAGAGCAGCCATCATGACCATCAAAAACAGGGTATTGTTAAAGGACAATGTATGCAATTGAACAAGATTTCTGAAGACAACCAATTCACATCAGAAAGTCAACTATTGGCAGATATGTTTTTGGCTTGTGGTTATCCCAACAAGCTGGTTTTACAGTGATTTCGGAAGTGGCCAGTAAAAGGGAGAAGGGGGATATTCTGCCGTTATTAAGAACTTCTTTTAACTCGGTGACAGAAATGTTTGAACACACCACTACTTCAAAAAGCAGTCACCATTTGGCTTTTATAATGGAACATCAGTTGGAAGATTCCTATATCAGGGAGTTGGTGTGCAAGAATTGATTTGTCTTTTCTTGTTTTAGTGACATTTCGGAAAAGGTGGGGGAAAGACCAGCTTTTGTTTACTGGAGGGGTAGATCTATAAAATACATTTTGGTACGTAGCAGCGTCCTGGGTGGATTTATCAGCAATAAAAAAGGCACTTTCAAGTGTGGCTTTTGTAGCCAGTGTAAATATAGTGGTTTGTGACCGGGTTACATTCAATGGAATCAAAGTTAGAGGCAGGTTTCATTGTAACTAATACACAAGGGGTGGTGTACCTGGTGATTTGTCAGAAATGTAACTGTTTTTACATGGGGAAAACATAAAGAAGGTTGAAAGAAAAATATGTGAACATCTTTTAGATACAAGGAAGAAGAATTTGAAAACCTCTGGCCAAACATGTAGTTAGTCATCCTGATCACAATTTTTTGTTTTTTCGTCTAGATCATATTATGAGTAATCAGGGGGGGGGACTTGATTGAAGCTAGTGAGTTGTGGTGGCAACTCAAATTAAATGCTATGGTCCCCCCCCCCGGTTTGAATGACCACATTTCGGGATGTTTATTGAAGTTAAAATCATACATATAGTATAAGATGTTTTGGTCCCTTTAAATACAAGATTGTTTTTGGATTGGCTGTGTACAGTCATGTGGTATATATGGTGGGATATTTAAATGTACAAGCACGATTAATTATTCTGAAGAAGTCTGGACTGACAGAAGTAAACTCTCAATCCTTTGTATTTTTACCTGTTTTTTAGTATGTTAAAGTATTTACAGTACAGAGCTTCTTTGTCTGTGGCTGCTTCCTAGGATTGGTAATTGGTGGAAGTTTGTTCATCTGGCTACTTTTTGGCTCCTAATGTTTGTGTGTGAAAAGCACCAGTGTCTCATTTTTACATAATTGCCATATAGCTTATTTTTGGTGCATGATCTGATTGCTATTGTTATTGCATAAGTCTCGGAGCCTTCAGTTAAATGCACATGCTTTTGTAAAATATGCCTGTCTACTGGAGTCCATGTATCTATGTATGTATGTATCTATGTATTAGTGCATACGCTGCACAAGTTGGGTGTGTGATGGATGAGAAAGAAAAATTTTGGAGTGAGTAGGATGAAGTGGTGGTGAGTGTACCCAAGGGTGAGAGACTGGTGATTGGAGCGGATTTTAATGGGCATGTTGGTGAAGGGAACAGAGGGAATGAGGAAGTGATGGGTAGGTATGGTGTTAAGGAGAGGAATGCAGAAGGTCAGATGATAGTGGATTTTGCGAAAAGGATGGACATGGCTGTATTTTAAGAAGAGGGAGGAGCATAGGGTGACGTACAAGAGTGGAGGAAGATACACACAGGTGGATTATATCCTGTGCAGGAGGGCCAGTCTGAAGGAGATTGGAGACTGTAAAGTGGTGACAGGAGAAAGTGTAATTAGGCAGCATAGAATGGTGGTCTGTAGGATGATGTTGGTGATCAAGAAGAGGAGGACAAGTGTGAGAGTACTGCCAAGGATCAAATGGTGGAAGGTGAAAAAGGGTGATTGTGAGGTGGAGTTCAGGGAAGAGTTAAAACAGGCACTGGGGGGCAGTGAAGAGTTACCGAATAGTTTGGTAACTACAGCAGAGATGGTAAAGGAGACAGCTAGAAAGGTGCTTGGTGTGACATCTGGACAGAGGAAGGAGGACAAGGAGACCTGGTGGTGGAATGAGGAAGTACAGGAGAGTATACAGAGGAAGAGGCTGGTGAAGAAAAAGTGGGATTGTCAGAGAGATGAAGAAAGTAGACAGGAGTATAAGGAGATGAGGAACATGGCAAAGAGAGAGGTGGTGAAGGTTAAGGATAAGGCATATGGAGAGTTGGGAGAGTTGTATGAAAGGTTGGACACTAAAGAGGGAGAAAAGGACCTGTACCAATTGGCTAGACAGAGGGACCGAGCTGGGAAAGATGTGCAGCAGGTAAGGGTGATAAAGGATAGTGAGGGAAACGTACTCACAAGCGAGGAGAGTGTGTTGAGTAGATGGAAAGAGTACTTTGAGGGGCTGATGAATGAAGAGAATGAGAGAGAGAGAAGGTTGGATGATGTGGGGATAGTGAATTAGGAAGTGAAACAGATTAGCAAGGAGGAAGTACGGATAGCTATGAAGAGAATGAAGAATGGAAAGGCTGTTGTTCCAGATGACATACCAGTGGAAGCATGGAGGTGCTTAGGAGAAATGGCAGTGGAGTTCTTAACCAGATTATTTACTGAAATCTTGGAAAGTCAGAGGATGCCTGAGGAGTGGTGAAAAAGTGTTTTGATACCTATTTTTAAGAATAAGGGTGGTGTGCAGAGTTGTAGTAACTACAGAGGGATAAAACTGATCAGTCACAGCTTGAAGTTATGGGAAAGAGTAGTGGAAGCTAGGTTAAGAAGGGAGGTGATGATTAGCAATCAGCAGTATGATTTCATGCTAGGAAAGAGCACTACAGATGTAATGTTTGCTCTGAGGCTGTTGATGGAGAAATATAGGGAAGGTCAGAAGGAGTTGCATTGTGTCTTTGTGGACTTGGATAAAGCATATGATAGGGTGCCTAGAGAGGAGTTGTGGTATTGTATGAGGAAGTCAGGAGTGGCAGAAAAGTATGTAAGAGTGGTACAGGATATGTACGAGAGTAGTGTGACAGTGGTGAAGTCTGCAGTGGGAGAGACAGATCCGTTTAAGGTGGAGGTGGGATTACATCAAGGATGTGCTCTGAGCACTTTCTTATTTGTAATGGTGATGGACAGATTGACAGACGACATCAGACAGGAGGCCCCATGGACTATGATGTTTGCAGATGACATTGTGATGTGTAGTGAGAGTAGGGACCAGCTTGAGGAGACCCTGGAGAGGTGGAGATATGCTCTAGAGAGGAGAGGAATGAAGGTCAGCAGGACTAAGACAGAATGTGTGTGCGAATGAGAGAGAGGATAGAGGAATGGTGAGGATGCAGGGAGTAGTGTTGGCGAAGGTGGATGAGTTTAAGTACTTGGGATCAACAGTTCAGAGTAATGGTGAGTGTGGAAGAGAGATGAAGAAGAGAGTACAGGCAGGATGGAATGGGTGGAGAAGAGTGTCGAGTGATTTGTGACAGACGGGTACCAGTAAGAGTGAAAGGGAAGGTCTACAAGAGGGTAGTGAGACCAGCTATGTTGTATGGGTTGGAGACAGTGGCATTGACAAAAAGGCAGGAGTCAGAGCTGGAAGTAGCAGAGTTAAAGATGTTAGGATTTGCACTGGGTGTGACAAGGATGGACAGGATTAGGAATCAGTATATTAGAGGGTCAGCTCAGGTTAGACTGTTTGGAGACAAAGTCAGAGAGGCGAGATTGCGTTGGTTTGGACATGTGCTGAGGAGGGTTGATGGGTATATTGGGAAAAGGATGCTAAGGATGGAGCTGCCAGGTAAGAGGAAAAGAGGAAGGCCTAAGATGAGGTTTATGGACATGGTGAGAGATGACATGCAGGAGGTTGATGTGATAGAGCAATATGCAGGGGACAGGAAGAAATGGAAACAGATGATCTGCTGTGGCAACCCCTAACGGGAACAGCCGAAAGAGAAGATGACTCTAGTCCATGTATCGTATACTGTGAAATAATCTTTAAATTCTGAGTTCATGCTACTGAATTCACATTTTCCATTGCAAATATTCTGATATTTATTCATAAATCTACTCTCTCTTGTTATATTTTCTATTCTAGGTCCCCCTGAAACGTTCCGATTATTGCAATTTAGATTCCATTACCCAGTTCTAAATAATAGTCAGTGCTGAAAGCTTATGATTTCTTCCAGATTCTCCTATGTTCCATAACAGTAGTTTTGGATGAAATATAAATAAATGTCAGTGTAATTCTCCTCGCCTGCCAGTATCCTCTTGGTAACTCAAATCTACAATTATTGTCCTTTAAAAAAAAAAAAAAACTTTATAGAATTATCACTTGTGACATAGGCAAACTATTCAATCCATATTAACAAGTTCATATTTGCAAACATGTATCACATATATTGTTCTATACAATATAATCAAACCCACATTACATAAATTGCTCAATTCCTTCTTTCTCTTAAGCCTCATTCCACCTCAGAAACATTTGTCTGCATGTATTGCTCCCTCAGTTTCCATTTTGTTCTGTATAATTAACTCCTACAATTTTCTAAAGATCCAATTTCTTGTTCTTTTATCTATGTTACAATGTTCACAACTTTTGAGTATGGTTGACTTAGGCATTGATTTCCATTTTCTAGTAACTGCTTTTTTGGTAGCCACCAGAATTAAACCTAGCAAGGCCTTAGTATATCTAGTCAGTTCATATCCTGTATCCTAGCTCGAACTTACTTGGTTACAGTCATTTTCTCACCCAGTATTCCCGACAGAATACTCTGTAGGGATTTTTTTTTAAGTCTGCCAACTCATAACACTTCATGAACATAAGCTCCCAGGTAACTCTTTCTTCACTATTACAATTCCAGCATTTGCCATGTAATTGAGGAAAAATTCTTTGGAGCAAACACTTCCAGGCAGACAATCGTGAACCATTTAGATTTTGCTGCATGTTTGGGAGCCATACATATGCCCTCCCATTGTTTATTTGTGAATTGCTTATGTCAACTCTCTTCCCAGTCTTTTCAGACCTCCTCTGATTGATTCCTATAGTTATCATCAGTATTTTATATGCACTACTAAGTATCCCTTTTTTAACAGCAGATTGTGTTCTAGATTCAACTAAAAACTAAACCAATACAGATCTTTTATTTAGAATTCCCTTATCCCTTTCTCTTTGCCTGTACTTTGGAAGCAATCACTGATAGAGAAGGCTGTCTCTAGCCTTCAGTTCAAATGTCTTCCTGGCCTCTTCCTACTGTATTACCTTTCCCTGTTTGATTATTTGTTTCCACTACCTCCACTAAATTCCATCCCCCTATTGTCTATTCTCTGTACCCCTAATTATAGCCATCCTTATCGGCAGAATCACCATTCTTCATTCCCTTGTTGTCTTAGTTCTTGGTATTCTTTCTGCTGCTTTACAAATATAATATTCTGCATCTTAAGGATCTGTGTCCAAACTCCAACTCTTTCCTTATTTCTTGAATTTCTCCACTGCTTCATCATCATATATTTCCACTTTGAATTGTAGTTTTCTTCTTGTGTTATGTATAAGAGCCTTAACTCTGTAACATATCCTTTCAAATCAGGTAATCCTTAACCTCCTGTTCCTAGAGGAACAATCAGCTTATTCCACTTGACTGTTGCCCTCTTCCCCCCAAAGATAAAATCCTTCCATTCTTTATTAATTGCTGTCCACAACTTCTCCTTTTGTTGATAAAAATTTGCCTGATGTGCATAAAACTGAAGGGAATAAAAACATGTTTACTGCTTGTATCTCCTATCTGTATCCATAGGCAAGAGCTTCCAGTTTCTCAGTGATTGTATTATCTTTTGTTTAGTCTTTTCCCACATATTCTTAGCTGCCATAACGGAATCCTTTTTAATCCATACCCCTAAATGCTTCATTGTATTGTGTTCCCGCTAATATGGGTACTGCTGAACCTGTTCATGTATGGGTACCTAGTCTACAGCTGTAGCCTTTTGTAACAACTGCCAGCACAGCTATTTGCAATTTTGTAAATGATTGTGTGTCCTTTGTGAATATCAACATGATTTGTGTAGGATGTTTTTGTTGCAAATGTATTGGAACTGTATGTCATCTGTGCATCAAACTAGGTTTGTACAGACGTGTGTTGAAAAGATATTTTGTAAAGTGCTTGTGCTTAAAATGTAACCACAGCATGCCAGAAAAGAATTGTACATGCAATAATGTAACCATTTAAATATATTTAACAGTGGAAATTGGAATACAGGAGGTTAACTTCAGAAAAATAGCTGAAATTAAATTACTTTATATCAGCAAGAGACACAATGTTTATACTAGGGAGTTTTCTGTATTGTCTTTAAGGTGAAATAATTACTAGGCTTGAAATGTGGAGGGATGTAATTGATGTTGTTCATGTTTCACTGTTACAGTCATCACCTGTGTGTTATCCCTGCTGTGGTTGCCCTCGGCCTGCCCAAATACCAGAGTCAATGTTTTACTGCGTCGGCTGCAGTCTTTTGTGACTGATGGCAGGTCATCAGTGCTATACACCAAGGCAGCTGATGCCATTACATCAGTCTTTCTTGCCATGGAGCCCGTAGCAGAAGCAGTTCGCAAGTGTGCCAGTCGGTCGCTACCAGAGCTCGAATTACAGCTGAAAGTGAATAAAGCTAAGTACCCCGTTGGGGATCCTTTTTTCTTGCACTAACCGATGCCTGAAAAAGTTAAAAATTGTCTTGCCTTTGGAAAGCAGATCCCACACCAAGACTTCCATTCATACTGTGTTACTTGTTTAGGCCCAGACCACGGCATCCCTCGTTGCCAGTTCTGTGCCCTCTTTAACGCGAGAACCATTCGTAGAAGAGCTCTTGTTGTAGACAGGTATTTTCGTCTTCCATCTTCGCTTTCCGAAATGGCATCCATAAGCCAACAATTCATAGACATTCCGAAAAAAATGTAGAGATAGACAGACCACACAAGGCTAAGCCTTTCGATGACACTACAGCTAAGCAGGTCATCAGTTCTCTGGAATTCAGTGAGGCGATTTCGCAGCCCCTGATGCCCGATATGATATCTACACAGGCGTCTATCGAGACCCTTTCGGAGTCCGGTATGCTGCAGAAATCTTTTTTGTTTTCCAAGCCTTTGGTTGTCTCTGCCTCGGTTTGGTCGCACCAGCTACCAAGGAGACCTTTTGCACTACTGATTCTAGACAAAAAAAGGCGTCTTATCATCCAACTACCATTTCTCTCAGACCAATGGATACTCTTAGGCCTAGAAGCCATGCCACTTCTAGAAAATCTACCTCTAATCACCACCTTACGACTCCACCACCCCAAGAACAAATGCTGAAGATGGAGGATCTTATCTCCCTTATCAGGGGTAGTTAGGCCACAACTTCTAAAAGGAAAAGACACTTGTTCCTGAAATAATGACAGAGCAGGAATCTGATTATTCAGATTTTGAAGAGGAACAACAACCTGTGACTGCTTATGCGGATTCAGATGCAGAGGAATCCATTCCTTCTGCCTCCCCACCTTCACACCTCAGGGAACATTTCCACTGGGAATCTCAGGACTTCCCTCTGTCTAATAAAAGACTAAGAAAGTTTGTAGACCTGCCTCAGCACAGACCCCTAACCATCCCCCCTATCTTAGAAGTGGTGGATGGTGATTTCCACAAATCCAGCTTAGCCCCTGACACCCTCCCACCTGCTCCCAGTAAATCTGATAGGTATTACAGAGTACCGGATTCTCACAAATACCTGTACAGAAATCCTGCTGCAGACCCAGAGGTCATTACACAGGGACCTAAAGGAGCTAAGGCTAGTTCTGCAAAGAATCCTATTCCTTCTGACAAAGACTCCAGAGCTCTGAACAGATGGGGTAAAAAAGTATACAACTCTTCAACCTTAGCTATCAGAGCACTCAACTGTCAGTTCCATATGTTAAAATATCAACAGCACACTTTGGAACTATTAAAGCAAAAGATTTCTACCTTTCCTGACTGTGCCAATTCAAAAGCGTTAGCAGATTTACTGCACTCTACTTGTCAAGTGGCCAAACACTCTCTGCACTGTAGATATAACGCCCTAGAAGCCTCAAGCAGGGCAGCAGTGTCAGTATCTTGTCATTAGGAGACATGCATGGTTGAAGGAACAACCTCTCCCTGATCATGTCAAGTCTAAATTAATTGATGCACCCTTGGATAAGGACCGCTTGTTTGGAGTAAAAGCAGAAGAGGTGCTTAAAAAGATGGAAGACAAAACAAAATCTATGCAAACAGTAAAAGATTTTTTTCAGGTTCAACCTCCTAGGTTCAGCAGGAATTTTCCCTCTAAGCACTGGTCCTTTCCTGCACCTAGCAGACAGGGGCAAGGTAAGCCCTGCAGGGACAGACCACCTAGGTCCCTATCCCAGGGACAACCAAACAGTGGACCACTTCTGCCCCAAAGGCAGGGAGTTCTAAGCTATCCTTCTATGGCAGAAACTCTCAATGACTCCCTCTCCTCCCTCTGTCCTCCTTTCACTGACCAAAAGCTAGGAGGAAGCCTCTCCCTCTGCAAATAAAATTGGCTTTCTGTAACAAAGGACCAATGGGTCTTAAAAATCATCTTTCAGGGATACAAATTCTCTTTCAACAAACTCCTAATTCCAAGAGGGTACCCAGACATTCCCCCAAATCAGTGGGCAGAGGCATTGAAACAAGTCCAAACTCTCATATCCCAGTGGGCAGTAGAACCTGTTCCTGCAGATCAGACAGGCAAAGGCTTTTATTCCAGACTATTCCTTGTTCCCAGAAAAGAGGGCACTTGGCACCCCATCCTGGATCTATCCATTCTGAACACCTCCCTGGTGGTCCCCAAATTCAAAATGCTAACTTTGCAGCAGCTGCTGCCTATGCTAACAAAAAATGCCTGATTAGCGACCGTAGACCTAAAAGATGCCTACCTCCACATCCTCAGGAAATTCTTGCACTTCAGAGCAGGCTCACAACACTTTCAGTTCTCTGTGCTACCCTTTGGTTTATCTGCTGCTTCCAGGGTTTTCACCAAATGCTTAGACCCGGCCATAGCATTTTGCAAACAGAGAAATATACAGATTTACCCTTATGTGGATAACTGCCTCATTCAGGCAGAGTGCAAAGAAAAGCTGCTCCAGGACCTAGCCTTTGCCAAAACCCTCCTAACTTCCTTAACGCTCACCATCAATAAGAAGAAATCAAAGCAAACACCCTCCAGGAGGATCATTTCCTTGGGAGCACTGCTGGAAACAGCATCTGAAATGGCCTTCCTTTCCCCAAAAAAGCAGAGCTTCCTGCCTCACTACTTTACCCAGCTGGCTTCCAGAAGTCACCTCACAGTAAAGAAGTTCCTGCAAGCCTTGGTGTACATGGCATCTTGCATCCTTGTAATTCCTCTGGCCAGGCGTCACATGAGAAAACTTCAGTGTTATCTAAAAAACCTTTGGTGTCAGCACTCTCAGCATCTAGAGACCTCTCTCCCTCTGATCCCTTGTATAAGGGCTGAGTTTCTCTGGTGGGCAAGGGCCTGCACCAAGAACAAGGGTCTTCCCTTCATCCTCTGCCCTACCGGGCAGACCATCACCACCGACATTGCTTGGGGCACTCGCCTACCAGGCAGGTGCACCTTGCACCTTTGGGATGCCCAGCACCTTCCCTTACACCTCAACCAGAAGGAAATGATGGCAGTACAAAAGGCACTGACATCCTTCAAACCCCATCTCAAGCCAGGGATTGTCCTTATCAAAACAGGCAACACCAGTGTAATGTGGTACATCGGCAAACAGGGAGGGACCCAATGTTACCCTCTGTGCAGGCTAGCCATGAACCTCTGGCTGACAGCCTCCTCCATGGTACTACACCTAATAGCCCAATACCTACCAGGGATCAACAACACCCTGGCAGACTACTTAACAGAAACTTACTGGACCCCCCACGAATGGCGGCTCCGCAGGAAAATCTTTTTGCAAGTCGCTCAGGAGTGGTGAACGCCGGAGGTGGATCTCTTTGCTCCTCACCTCAACTACCAGTTAAAAAAATTCTGTACCAGGGAGTATCACTACCTAGCATAGAAGGTGGATGCCTTGACCTTCCCCTGGAGCTCCTTTGTGTATGCATTCCCTCCTCTACCTCTTATTCCTAAGGTACTGATCAAGATAAGGGAGGAGAGAGCAAAGGCCATCCTCATTGCTCCAGATTGGCCCAGATAGCATTGGTACCCCTTACTGTGCAGCCTCACACCACAGCCTCCCAAGCAGCTTTCCCCGATCTCAGACCTGTTGACTCAGGTGGGGGGGGGGGGGGGGATGCTGCATCCAGACTTGCAGACTCTCAAGCTGTCATCATGGCTAATACTCTAAAAGCAAACAAGGGACCCCTGTTAAACAAACAGGTCCTAAACATTGCCACAGAGGCCAGAAGGCCCAGCACTAGAAAATCTTACTCAGGGAAATAGAAAAGATTCTGCTGCTGGAGCCAGTCCAGAGGGGGGCAGTTCCTCACAACCTTCCATCCCTCTTATCCTGGACTATTTAGCGGGGTTATTCAATAGTGGCCTCTCCTTCTCTTCTCCTAAAATCCACTCCTCAGCCATTTCAGCTCATTTCGATACAGACCAGCCTCTGTTCTCACGCCCTTTGATTAAACAATTCCTCAGAGGGGCTTCTAATATCAGACCTCCCAGAAGGCCACCCACACCAGCCTGGGACCTGAATTACATTTTGGGAAAAACTAACCTTACCACCCTTCCAACCTGCTGCTACAGCACAACTGAAATACCTCTCCTGGAAGACTGCTTTCGTGCTAGCTATCACCTCAGCCAGAAGGGTTTCAGAACTTAAGGCATTGATGGCCATTGAACCCTTCATCATTTTCCATGCAGACAGGGTCTCCCTGAGGACTAACCCCTTCTTTATACCCAAAATGGTATGTAATGTGGCTCTCAACCAGGCCATACATCTACCCACCTTCTTCCCTAACCCTCAAAACAAGAGAGAGAGAATTCTGCACTCACTAGACATGCACAGACAGCTCAGATACTACCTGGACCGTACTAAACCCTTCAAGAAAACAGACCAACTTCTTGTCAGCTTTGCCCCAGGGACAGAGGGGAAGCCCATTTCCAAATGGATATCACACTGTATACATTTCTGCTACAGATTACATGGGAAACCACCCCCTAAGTCTATTTGTACCCATTCCACCAGGGCAGCCTCCACTTCCACAGCATTCTTCAGAGGAGTTCCCACCAGGGACATCCTGGAAGCTGCCACCTGGACCTCTGCCCATACCTTTACAAAGCATTACCGCCTACCTCTTGTCTCTAAGGCTAGGGCAGAGTTTGCCTCTGCAGTTCTACAGGGCATGCTTACCCATGCCTAGGTCTCTAACTAATCCTTCCACCCCTCTCCTCAGCTTTGGGAATCCTCCCACATGTGAGGTCTGCAGCAACAAAACACGAAGAACATAGTACAGTTGTGTATACTTACCATAAATGTAGATTTTTGAGTGTATTCACTGTTGCAGTCCTGGTTTCCCCTCCCTCCTTCCCCCTTATATCCTCTTTCCTTAGGGAGATGTAAGGTTCTTTTGGTTGCTTTTAGCCACCAGGACCACTTTACCATATTTCCTAGGGCTTCTGACTGGTTATGGCAAGAAAAACTGATGTAATGGCGCCGGCTGCCTTGCTTTACAGTACTGACGATGTGATGTTAGTCATAAGCGATCGCAGCCTACGCAGAAAAACTTTGACTCTGGTATTTGGGCTGGCCGAGGGTTACCACAGCAGGGATAACCCACAGGTGATGACTGCAACAGTGAATACACTCAAACACCTACATTTATGGTAAGTGTGCACAAGTGCACTTTCTATGACTTCCAGGATCTGCCAAATATCTGAGGTGTATGTATTTTCACAGGTAGATGCTAAGTACTGCTAGCTTCCAGCAGTGGGGGTTTCACCTGGGATAGATTCAGATGACAACAAATTATGTCATTCTGCAAGCTACCCCAGCAGTAATATTTGAGATATTAATTTGAGAACTCTCTGTGTGAGACACAGCATTCTGTATTCTGTCTTTGACCTGACAACAACTTGAAGATCCATTCACCACTTCTGCCTTGCTCTGTAAGTAAGTTAATAGGGAATAGTATAACTGTCTTAGATATAGTCAGGAATGCAGCAAAGCTTAGTTTAGATATTTTTCTTTATTTATTTGAGACTGTCCTGCAGTGTTGTTTTAAATATTTCCTGAGGTTTTAAACTCTGATGTCACTGTGAATATATACTGAGTATTTTCTTGTTCTTTTATTATTTATTATTAAATGTATTTAAACCTTTCATTGTGGCTGATCTGTCTAGAGGTATTTAAGTTTTAAGCATACTTGCACATTTATTTGGTGACACTGTGTGGGCCACTCCTAATAGCCTTGCTGTTGGTCGAACTACAATAGGTATTAATATTACACAGTGAAACTGCAACCCTTTGTTAAGGGCCTTAAAGTAGCTGATAAGGAGTTGGCTGGTGGCAGTGATAACTACCTTATAGTCTGGGGAAAAGGGGCCTTAGCTAGTAAACCTGTGCGAGCCTTTCCCAGGTGTGTGTGCGTGTGTGTGTGTGTGTGTGTGTGTGTGTGTGTGTGTGTGTGTGTGTGTAAATCAAACCTCAAAGAGCGTGTGTGTCAGCTACTTGGGTAGGGACATGAAGCACTGGTTGGACAGAGGGTGCTGGAGGTCTTGGTTTGGCCACTCAGCTGAAATCACAACTCTATTGCTGCGCCAGTGAGGAGTCTTATTGAGGATGTCTTTCGTGTTTCATTGTTGCAGTCATTACATTTGGGTAATCTGCTGGCAGGTTGCCCTCAGTCGGCCTGAATTCCAAAGTCTTCCAAAGTCCTGCGTCGGCTGCTGTCTCCTCTTCCATGACGTCTGTCGTCAGGGGTATAAAACATGCAGCCAACGACATTTTCTTCAGTCTTTCTTGTTGCGCGGTGCCCGAAGCAGAAGCATTTCGCAAGTGCTGGTCGGCCGACTACTGAAATATTCGAGTTTGAGTTTCAGAACCGAAGTCTTCACTAAAGCTAAGTACCCCGTTGGGGAAAATTTGTTCTTGCTTTTAACCGATGTCAGAAAAAGTTAATAATTGTAGTACTTGTGGGAAGCAAATACCTCATAAGGATTTCCCACAGCTTTGACCTTCCAAATACATCTTCAAGCAATTCCTGCCAGTAAAACAAAACACTCTGGCAGACGATTTAAGCAGAAACCTTATGGATCCTCACGAGTGGAAACTCAATCCACAAATCTTCAGCATGATAGCAGAGAAATGGGGTGGCCAGACATAGATCTATTTGCCTCCCCTCAAAATTATCAATTGAAAAGATTTTGCACAAGGACTTATCATAGACAAGCATGGAAATTGGACGCCCTATCCTTCAGTTGGAAAAACCTATCGGTTTACACCTTTCCTCCTCTGCCTCTTCTCCCCAAGGTCCTCCTAAAAATCAGACAAGAGAAACCAAAGATGATACTAATTGCCCTGGACTGGCCCCGCCAATACTGGTACCCAATCCCAAGGAACTTGTCTCAATACCCAGCTTGGACCTTGCCTCAAAGACCACAACTACTGTCCCAGCAAAACGATCAGATCGTGCACAATCAACTACAGACCCTGAACCTGGCAGCATGGCTGATCATGTAGTCATACAAACAACACCTCTCAGTAAAGCTGTGATGGATGTCATTTTGGAAGCCAGAAGGCCTAGTACTAGAAAATCTTATGCTGACAAATGGAAGAGATTCTGTGTTTGGAATCAAGCACAAGGAACTGATACAGCAGAACCAAATATTCCTCAGATATTGCAATACTTAACTGAGATGCTTGACAAAGGCCTATCTTTCTCATCAGTTAAAATCCATGCCTCTGCCATTTTGGCTTATTACAATACAGAGCCACCAATCTTTTCTTATCCTTTACTAAAGCAGTATCTTAGAGGAGCCAAAAATTTAAGGCCTCCTAGAAGATCACCATTGCCTGCATGGGACCTCAATTATGTGTTGGAAAAGCTCACCCTGCCTCCATTTGAACCAGCTGGTACTGCTGATATAAAGTTCTTATCATGGAAAACAGCTCTGCTACTAGCAATTACTTCAGCAAGAAGAGTTTCAGAGTTACAGGCCCTCATGGCTGTAGAGCCTTTTATCATATTTTACCCAGACAGGGTGTCTCTGAGGACAAATCCTACTTTTATGCCTAAGGTGGTTTCCAGTGTGGCTCTTAACCAAACAATTCATCTCCCAACCTTTTATCCAAATCCGTAGAACAAGGGGGAGAGAATTCTGCATTCCTTGGACATACACAGACAGCTAAGATTCTACTTGAGCAGAACTAAAGCTCTAAGAAAAACTGAGCAATTACTAGTGACATATGCTGCAGGATCAGAAGGAAAGGCTATTTTAAAGCAGACAATTTCAAAGTGGATAAGCCACTGCATCCGTTTCTGCTATTTACACCATGGTAAACCTGTGCCCAAGGGTATTATGTCTCATTCCACCAGAGCTGCAGCGACATCAGCAGCCTTTCTCAGGGGAGTACCAACCAAAGACATTCTAGAGACTGCTACTTGGAGTTCTATTCACACCTTTACAAAGCATTATCATTTGCCTCTCTACTCTAAATCCAGGGCAGGCTTTGCCACTGCAGTTCTGCAGGGCCTTATAGCCGCTCCTAATGCTGTTTAGCTCCAGCCTCCCAACCATAGCTTTGGGATTCTACCCAAATGTAATGACTGCAACAGTGAAACACGAAGAACATAGTACAGTTGTGTACACTTACCATAAATGTAGATGTTCGAGTGTATTCACTGTTGCAGTCCAGGTTACCCTCCCGCCACCCCCTGTCATTCTGGAGTTTATCTTTCCTTCTCTATCTTCTACAACCTATGTGGTGTACTTGCTTGTAGATGAAGGTAAAGTTTATATTGATGTATGTACATATATATATATATATATATATATATATATATATATATATATATATATATATTTTTTTTTTTGCTACCTTTTTGGGGGCACCTGACATCGGGGGCAAGAAAAACTAAAGAAAATGGCATCGGCTGCATGTTTTATACCCCTGACGACCTGATGTCATTGGAAGAGGAGACAGCAGCCGATGCAGGACCCAAGACTTTGGAATTCAGGCCAACTGAGGGCAACCTGCCAGCAGATTACCCAAATGTAATGACTGCAGCAGTGAATACACTCGAACATCTACATTTATGGTACGTGTACACAGCTGTACTATCTGGAGGAAGAGGGAGAAACCAGCCCTGGACTAATTGTGGTCTCTGTGTGTTCTTAAGGGAAATTACACTTGATGCATAGAGCTGCATCTTCAAATAAATACTACGTGTACTTGTCATCCTCCCAGTGTACGTCTCTCACTGTTGCCAGTGGTAAGGTTTGAGGCTCCTCGATTACTGTTGGGTCCGTTACAGCTTTGTTTTATCTTCATTAATTTTATACTTAGAAACAAAATCTGGAACTGACTCAGAATGTTCCACAACACTGAGATGTCCTTTTCTGGTTCCATCAGATAAAAAATAGTATAATCTGCAAATAAGTCCAACTTTCATTGAATACCATACCAATTATATTTTTGAATTTCTGAGTCCCTTATTTTCTTGGCCAGTGGTTCTAAATATAATACAATTACCAAAGGGAAAGGTAACAGCCTTGCCTGGTTCCTCTGTTCAGACACAGCTCATCAGAGGGGAACCCTCATACTTTGATTTATTTTTTTGCCTTCAGTCCCTCATACATCCTCCTAATTAACGTTATTGTATCAGGAAATGCAAATGCTTTCCTTGCCATACTCATAAAATTCCAACTTAGTCTGTCAAATGCTCTCTGCATTAAGACCCATCAACAGTAGCTGTATTTTCTTAAATTTTGCTTCCCTCAGGATCATCTTTGTTTTAGTAATGCTGTCAAATGTTTGCCTCCCCTCCACAAAACCACACTAATCCACATCGATCAACTGTGACAACACCTTTACCATTCTTTTAGCTGTTACAGAGGTAAACACTTTATAATCATGGTTTAAAGTTGAAATGAGCCTATATGATGCTGGATCTCATGGGTCTTTACCATTTTTAGTCATTATAGCCAACACAGTTTTTTTCCAGTATGTTGTTGCTTCCCCTCCTTTTAAAATATTGATAAGATAAACCTTCCAGATCTTTATCACTTTATTCCCTCCTAGCTTCCAAACTTCCACTGGAATACCATCTTTTCCTGGAGACTTTCCTGCAGATTGGTTATGCATCACCATTTTAGCTCATATCCTCCTGTCTTAGCTGTTAATTGTTGAGCCTCATCTACCTCTAACCATTTTTAACACCTTTATTGATTTATCACTAAAGGCAAATTTACATTTATATAAAAGTAATCCAACTGTATTAACAAGTCCACATTTACAAATGTTATACTTCACATATATTGCTATATATCATATAACCAGAGCAACAATACATACATTATTCAATCCTAGCCCTTTATTATAACAAGAAACACGTTTATTAAACCATCGTTTACAACATGCGCAGTCATACGTTTAAATAAATGAAAACAATCCACGCAGACACAATCCTAGTTGCAAGCATTTTACATCAGAAACCATATTGACACACTCCCAGCTGCAAACATTATACATTACTTATAATCTACCCAACCATTTTCAGGTAAACATTACATAGCTCATTTAAGTCCTGCCTTCTTTTAAACTTCCTTCCTTCCTCCCCTGCATGTATTATTCTCAAAATTCCCATTTTTTCCTATGTAGTTTGCTCCTACCCTTTTCTAAAGATCTCAATTCCAGTTGTTTTATCTCTGTTACTATATTCACTGCTTCTGGTATGGTTGGATTAGATTTTGATTTCCATTTTCTAGTAATTGCTTTTTTGGTTGCCACCATGATTAGACACAGCAAGGCCTTACCATGTCTAGGCAATTCTGATTTTGTATCATAGCTCAGAAAAATCATCTCCCTCGTCACACCAATCTACCCACCCAGCATCTCTGACAGTGCATCCCGCAGGAGATCCTTAAATTCCAACAACTCACCACCCTTCCAGAAAATATGTTCCCAATTACCTCTTTCTTCCCCATCACACCTCCATTTGCTGTTTACCTGAAGAAAAAGTCTCTGGAGTCTACGTGGGGTATAAAAATATCTATGTAAACATTTCCAAACAAAAATCCTAAATCTTCTAGATTTTGTTGCATATTTGGGATACATACATATATCCTCCCATTGTTTCTTTGTGGATTGCTTTACCCAATATCTCTTTTCCCAATCCTTTCTAACCTCCTCTGATTGACTCTTATAGTTAACATGCAATATTTTATATGCTCTGCTAATTATTACTTTGTTAATGACAGCTTCTGTTCTAGATTCTAATAAAAACTCTACTAGTACTAGTCTTTTGTTTAGGACCGCCTATTTCTTTCTGTTTGTCTATACTCTGACATCAGTCCTTGATAGTGAAGGCAATCTCTAACCTGCAGTCTAAATGAATAATTGACATCTTCCCATTCTTTCGTCTTTCCCTCTCTATTTATTTGCTCCCAATACTTTGGTTCCTTTCCCAGTTTTTTCCAATAAATTCCATGTCTATATTACATAAACAAACTTTTAAAAGTTTGAATGTCATATGGTCAACACTGTATGATCATACTTTTAAAAGTTTGAAAATGTAATAAAAAAAATAAACCAAAAAGAAAAAAACTACCTGAACGGTTTAAGCACCCTTCCCCGCTCTTTAAATATACCAACTCCAAGATCGCACTACAGTCCAGAAAAGGGAAATCTTTCCATTCTGCACTGTACGGAGATCTCCGTTGAAACGGTCGAACATTTAAGAGTTCGATCATATGGTGTTGACCATATGACATTCGAACGTTTAAGAGTTCGACAACGTGATATAGACCCTAAATTCCAACCCCTTCTTGTCTATTTTCTATATCCCTCATTACAGTCATCCTTATCGGCAGAATCTCCTTTCCTATGCTGGCTTAATTCTTAGGGTACTTTCTGCTACTTTATGAATATAATATTCTTTATAATTATTGTTGTTCTCCTTAAAGGCCGGCATCCAAAATCCCAGTCTGTCCTTGTTTTCTTGACCCCCTCCCCATTTCATCATCATCCCTTTCCATTTTCAATTATAGTTTTATGCTTGTGCTGTGTATAGGAGCCTTAACTGTGTCACTCTGAAATACCCCTTCAAATCCAGTAATCTCAGTCTGCCTTGTTCTACTGGAGAAATCATCTTATCCCACTTGACTCTTGACATTTTCCCCTCCCAGATAAAGTCCTTCAGCTTTTTATTAATTGCTATCCACAACTTCTTGATAAAAATATGCCTGACTCTGTGTATAAGACTAATGGTACTAAAAGCATTTTAACTTATATCTTACTGTCCTTATCCATATAACAAAGCTTCCAGTTTCTCAGTTTTTGTATTATCTTTTGTTAAGTCTCTTCCCTCATATCCTTAACTGCTACACCAGAATAATTTTTTAATCCATGCTCCTAAATACTTAATTATATCATGTCCCCATAAATATGGCTATTACTGAACCAATTCATATTTGGGTACATAATTTACTGCTGTTGCCTTTGTTTTAGCTTCATTAATTTTGTATCCCAAAAAGATTTGAAACTGTCTCAAAATGTTCCACAACACTGTAATGTCTCTTTCTGGTATTGTCAGGTATAAAATAATATCATCTGCAAACAGTGCCAGCTTTTCTTGACTACCATACCAATGATATCCTTGATTTTCTGAGTCCCTTATTTTCTGTGCTAGTAGTTGTAAATATAATGCAAATAACAAAGGAGAAAGAGGACACCTCTGCCTGGTTCCTCTGCCCAAGCTGAAGTTATCAGAGAGGACCCCACACACTTTTAATTTTCACCTCCGATCCCTCATATATTCTCCTAATCAACGTGATCATTTTTTCACTAAATGCTTCCATTGCCCTGCTCATAAAGTCCCAGCTTACTCTGTCAAATGCTTTCTCTGCATCAAGACCCACCACCACCACCAATGGTATTTTCTTACATTCTGCTTCCCTCTGGATCATCAGTTTTATGTTAATGTTGTCAAATGTTTGCCTCCCCACCACAAAACCTCATTTATCCATGTCTATCAATTTTGGCATTACGTTTGCCATTCTTTTAGCCATTACAGGCATGTACACTTTGTAATTGTGGTTTAGTATTGAAATGGGCCTGTTTGAAGTTGGTTCTGATGGATCTTTACCCTCTTTGGGTTTTACAACTACCACTGCTTTTTTCCAGGTTGTTGGTACTTCTCCTCCTCTTAAAATACTATTAAACAAAACCTTCCAGAGCTTTATCATTTTTTTTCCTCTTCTAGCTTCCAAACATCCACAGGAATACCATTTATTCCTGGGGACTTTCCTGTAGATTGGTTATGCATCACAATTTTTGTCTCTTCCCCCTCCTGTCATGTTAGTGATTGAGCCTCATCTGCCTCTAATCTTGACATATCTTAATTCTTCTATAAGTATTTCCATTTGTACCTTTTCTTGACTTCTATATTTCTCTGCAGTATACAGACTTTCATAGAATTTCTAAAATATATCCAGTATCTCTATAGGATCTCTTGTTACCTTCGTTATTATAGGCTTCTTAAGCTTGGCAACAGCCCTTTCTACTTTCTGTTCCTAAGTAGTTGTGCTAAAGGTTTTTGTGCTCTAGTGTTATCAAAAAACAGCTGCTTAACAAGCAGTCTTTTTAAACTTGTGTATATTATCGAGGCAATCCTTTATTTTCTGGTTAACATTCTGTAGTTGATCCCTCTGTTTTGTATTTGTCTGTGAGACCACTCACTGTTAAATAAATTACAGAAAACATCATTGTATTAAAAAGTTATTATTCCCACCTTTTATGTATAACATCTTTTTTTGTTAAATGTCTAGCTCCAACTTTTGTGCTACATGCGTACACTGTTTAGCAGTTGAACATTTATATACATATCCATTTGAGGCTATGTCAGATCTTAAAAACATTTTGTTTTATTAGAAGCCCTCAAACAAAGAAAAAAACAACCCCCAATACCCACCAAAACCTATAAATGTAATGCTAACACACAAAACTATGTACATCTTCAAACATTGAAATTTTGCTTTCCTTATAGGAACAAATGGCCCAAACTGACAGCCACCCTCACAGACTTGAGTTAACCTAAAATAAAGGTTATCCATTCTATGATGCCTGGTTGCAGCCTGTGGTTCTACTAAGTGTTAACTGTTTTTGTCTTTTCTTTATAGCTGTCCCAGCTGCGAAAACCCCTGAAAGCTTTCAGAGAACATTAACTCCTAGCCAGTTTCTCTTTTCTTTATTTCCCTCAGCCAATCACTCTCCACCAGTCTGTAACCAGTTTCGCTTTATCAGATTGTCTCCATGGAGACATGAGAACCAGACAGCCAATTTCTCATTTTCAGATTGTCTCCATGGAGACATGCAAACCAGACAGTCAGTTTCTCTTGTCAGACCGTTTCTATGGAGACATGAGGGCTAGAAACAGAATTGCTAGTAAGCATACATCCATTTGCTAGAAACAAACCTCATGATATTCAATATTCTTTGTTTCATTTACTTTCTATTAAAACGTGTTACTAAATCAATCTAAGGTCTTTAATCCACTCGTCCCCCCATGCAAGAGTGAGAAAAAGGACATTATTTTTCCTTCTGTCATGCTCTTTTAACTAGGCTATTTTTTTACATTGCAGTACCTACATTTCTTAAAACTGAACAAGAAGAGAGAGAGAAAGAAGAAAGAAAGGGAAAAAAGAACTACAGCATCTATTTACAGTCCCCATTACACTTAAAATAACTGAAATACTTTATAGCATGGCTAGAAAACCACACAACTCAAAAATAATGCTATTAAGAAAAAAATGTTTTCATATAGGTTCATAGGTGTTTACTAGGTTAACCACCGCAAAGGCCTTTTTAAACTTAGCCATGCATTTCAAATCTCTGACAAGTTCTGATACCCTTGATAAGTGTAAGGAGGGGGTTGGGAGATGAACCATTTACAGGTTACCTGTGTCCATTAGAGACATAGATGCCAAACCAGGGATGAATTTCCGGTTTCCCATCCAATTGTCCAAGTTGCACTTGAATTGGGTTAGGGAGAGACTCTGCTTCACATGGATAGGGAGCCTGTTCCTTAAACATGGTAGTCTCTGGAATACATACCCATCTCTCCAGCAGGACCTGTTTATATCACAGACAAAGTTTAACTCTTTAGAATGGGTAATGATCATGTTGTTTGTTTTGTGGATATGCAGGAGGCCCTTCAGAGTGGGGACTGACAATGCCCTGTATGCCAGGCATAGACCTCCCCTCAAAAGCCTGTAGGAGACAGAATACAGGGATAGGGCCTTGAGGTGGTCTGCATAGGACATTTTCCTTATGCCCTGTATTCTTTTAGTGACGAACCTCTGTGGACGTTCTAGTTGTTGGATATGTGTGTGATTAGGTACATACCAAAGGGGGCACTGTACTCAATGATAGGTCTGATGAATGCTGACTGCAATGGAACAATGACTTCCTTGAACTTAGATGCCATACCTTTGTTTATAAGTTGTGCAATATCGAATGATTTCCTCACCACTGTAGGCACATGATGGTCAAAAGCTAGATTACTGTCTATGTGTGTCCCTAAGTCCCTGACTGCTGGGTCAAATCTAAGGGGTGTGTTGTCATTATGATAGTTACCAGGGATAGATGACTTCACAAAGGATACTGTTATGCATTTCTTGGCATTTAATTTTTGTCCATGGCTCTGACACCAGTTGTTTGTCTGTGTTGGCCCCTCCTGGAGAACACTTGTGTCAGTGTGAGATTTAATGACAGCTTCTAATTTGCAATTGTTTGCAAATATAGTCAGCCAGAGACCAGTGACATTGGCCTTGATTTCTGAGAAGTAAATGCCAAAAAGGAGCAGTCCAAGGACTGATCCCTGAAGGATGCCACTTGTGACCGACCTCTTTGTAGAGGTGGACTCCCCAATTCTGACTTCCTGAGTCATGTCCATGAGCCAGTTGGGTATCCACTGGGTGACATACAGGTTTGTACCTAACCTCTTGAGTTTGTCAACAATGCCCGATTGTCAAATGCCTTGCCCAGGTCAAGGTAGGCAGTGTGAATGATTTTTCCCTCATCCATTGCTTTGGTGACCTTTTCAAACAAGTCCACCAGGTTGAATAGGCATGGTCTGCCCTTGATGAAACCAAACTGGGTTGAGTCCAGTGTCTGGAGGTTTACTATGTCTCTGTAGATCATCTCCATGATAATTCTTTCCATGGCTTTATATAGAAGACTAGTGAGACTTATGGGTCTGTAGATGGCCCACAATTTGTGCAGAGGAATGACTGTTGCCTTTCTCCATTCATGAAGCAGTGAACCTGTTTGGAGGGTACAGTTAAATAGAAATTCCAGAGGCCCTGATAGGCTATGTTTTATGCTATTTAGAAGTCATCCTGGGATATTGTCTGGACCCACTGATGCAGTGTTCTTGGTCTTAGAGAGAGCATTAAGGACCTGTTCCCTAGTGATAGTAGGGGCAGTTATATTTGATATTTCCTTTGGGAAGGTTGAGGGGGAGAGAGAGGGGTAAAGTTGGAGCTAAATTTATTAGCCAGGAGATTTGCTATGTCTTCTGGCTCGGTATAGGTGGCTCCATTTATAATGAGCTCTGCACTCAATTGTGTATTGTCTTTAAGGTTGCAGACATAGCTAAAGAATGCTTTGTGGATTTCTTCGTGTTTCATTGTTGCAGTCCTCGCATATGGGTTATCCGGCTCCCGGTAGCCCTCAGTCAGCCCGAATACCAGAGTCCTTGGTATATGATGTCGGCTGCCGCCAGTTGTGAAACTGATGTCAGAACATCAGGTATAAAGAGAGGCAGCCTAAGTCTTTCTTGCCATGGAGTCTGAAGCAGATGCAATTCACACTAGAGCCAGTCAGCCGTTTACCTTTGTTTTGCTTTCCAACTACCAAGTTGAAGACGCCTTCAGATAAGTACCCCGTTGGGGATCCTCTTTTCTTGCATTAACGAATGTCAGATAAAGTTAATAACTGTCTTGCCTGTGGAAAACAGATTTCACACTGTGATTTCCATTCCTATTGTAGAACTTGTTTGGGCCTTGAGCACGACGTCCCTAATTGCGATCTCTGTGCTTCTTTTAACCCGTGTACCATACGCCGTAGAGCTAAGATTTTGTATAAGCATTTCTGAGTCTGGCCTAAGTTTGTCGGTATGGCATCTTCTGGTCTCCTGACTTCGGATATTCCTAGGAAACGCAAAGACAAGGACCGTGACAGACTTAGGGTTAAATCTGCTGACGACGCACTGGTGAAATTGGTCATCAGCACAGCAGTAGTCAGTGAGGCGCTTTCGCAGCCCCTGCAGTCCACAGATTTTCAGCCACAAGCCTCTGCCGAGACCTTTATGGAGTCTTCCATGCCGCAGGCTGCTTTTTCGTCTTCAGACCCTCCACCTATCACTGCCTCAGATGGGTCTGGAGCCACTTTGCAGGCACCGGCTTCTGACGCCTCTTCTTTTCAACATGAGACCAGAACCAGTCCGACTACCTTAATTCAGACTTCTAGGCCTCCCGAGTCCCTCTGCATTGCTAGTAAACCTTCCAGCCGCAAACTTTCTCACAAGCAGGCGTCGGCCTCCCCTCCTGTGCCTCAGCCCCAGTTGGTAAAGATGGCTGGTGATCTTCTTTCCCTGATTAGGGGCTCTCATTCCCCCCCCCCTTTTCAAAGAGGGCTAGGGAATTATCTCCTGATGTTTTGTCTGTCTCAGATTCTGAGATTTCCACTATGTCTGCTGGTGAAGAAGGAAATTCTTAACTTTTTTCTGGCTTTAAGTATTCTGATGCTGAGGACTCTTTCTTCTGCCACCCCTCCAGAGGATTTTTCATTTGGGGATACTTTGAATACCCTTAGGGAGCATTTTAAATGGAAATGTCAGGATTTTCCACAGTCTAAGAAAAGATTAAGGGAATTTTTGGATTTGCCACAGCATAAGCCTCTGGCTATACCTCCAGTTTTGGAAGTTGTGGATGATGTTTTCATGGAAAATTCTTTAACTCCTAATTCTGTTCCTCCTGCCTCCAGAAAACCGGATAGTTATTACAGGGTTCCTGAATCTCATTAATTCCTTTTAAAAAAAAACCCTACTGCTGATCCAGAAATTATTTCTCAAGGGCCCAAGTGTGTTAAGCCTACTATTGCTAAAAACCCTGTGCCTTCTGATAAGGAGTCTAGGGCCTTGGACAGGTGTGGTAAAGAAGTCTATACCTCTGCAACTCTTGCCATTAGATCCTTTAATTTGTCTTTTTTACATGCTTAAGTATCAGCAGCATACTTTGGAGGCTATTAAGGCTAGACCTGGAGATATTCCCTCCATGACGGAGAACAAAGATTTACAAAATTTACTGAATTCTGCCACTTTAGTTAATAAGCATTCACTTCATTGTGGTTTTGACACTTTGGAGGCTTCCTGCAGGGCAGCAGCCACTGGTTCTGTAATTCGAAAGCATGCTTGGCTCAGGGAGCAGCCTCTTTATGAACCTGTTAAGTCCAAATTGCTGGATGTTCCTTTGCACAAGGACAGTCTTTTTAGTAATAAGGCTGAGGAGGTACCAAAGAAGTTGGAGGATAAGGCAAAATCTATGCAAGCTGTAAAAGATTTCCTTCAGGTTCAGCCTCCTCAGTTTAGTAGGCATTATCCTTCCAAGAATTGGTCTTTCCCTGATCCTGGCATGGAGGGTCGCTCTAGGCCTAGGGGTTTCAGATCTTCCAGAGGGCAGGCTTCTGCCCCTCAGAGGGCTAAACAATGGCATTCCTCTTCTGCTAAATCGGGGAGTTCTAAGCCAGCTTCCCAAAGCAAACATTCACAATGACTCCGACCTTCTTGTGCCTACCTCTGCGGGCCCTGGGTTTCCTTTGGGGGGAAGGTTAGCCAAGTTCGCAGAGGTATGGTCTACCATCACAGATGACAAATGGGTGCTCAGTGTAGTAAACCAAGGTTACAAATTTTACTTTCACACCTTCCCTGTTTTACAAGGATTCCCAGGCATACCCAGATCTCTCAGGGCAAACGTAGAAACTCAAATTTCTTCTTTACTGACTATGGGGGCTATAGAGCCAGTTCCTGCAAATCAGACAGGTCTAGGTTTTTATTCAAGACTTTTTCTGGTACCCAAAAAAGGGGGCACCTGACGCCCTATTCTGGATCTGTCTATTCTAAACATTTTTCTGGTGATTCCCAAATTCAAGATGTTCACCCTTCAACAGTTACTACCAATGCTGGGCAAGGATTCATGGCTGGTACCTTTGGATCTCAAGGAGACTTATCTGCACATCCCAGTAAGGGAATGTTGCAGGCAGTTCCTTCGCTTCAGGGCGGGGGAGCAACACTTTCAATTCTCTGCATTGCCCATTGGGTTATCCACTGCTCCCAGAGTTTTTACCAAGTGCCTGGCTCCAGCCATTGCTTTTTGCAGGCAGAGAAACATTCAAATTTATCCTTACCTTTTACGACTGTCTCATTCAAGCAAACACCCCAGAACAACTAGAAAAGGATTTGGATTTCGTGAAGAACATTCTCACCTCTTTGGGTTACACTTTCAATGAAAAGAAGTCGAAGTTGGTTCCTACAAGGGAGATTGTTTTCCTGGGAGCGAGTCTGAATACAGCCACCTAGATGGTATTACTCCCTCAACAAAAGCAGGAAGATCTTTCGGCTTACTTCAGAAACTTGGCAAGCATGACCCAGCTCTCTGCAAGGCAATTCCTGCAAGCACAGGGGTTCATGGCTTCATGTATTTTGATGATCCCATATACAAGGCTGCATATGAGAAAACTTCAGTGGTACTTCAAGAATCTTTGGTGTCAACACACACAGGACTTAGACTTGATTCTTCCCCTGATTCCATGTCTACACATGGAGTTCCTCTGGTGGGCAACAGCCTGTTCTCAAAACAAGGGTTTTCCTTTCCGCCCATCACCTGCCAACCAGACTCTCACCACGGATGCTTCAGATGTTGCATGGGGGGCTCATCTGGAAGGCAGGGGCATACAGGGGACTTGGAGCAACCAGCAGATTCATCTGCACATAAACTTAAAATAATTGATGGCAGTGCAGCATGCCTTGCTGACTTTCAAGGACCTACTCTACCCTGGGACTCTGCTGACCATGACAGACAATACCACAGTCATGTGGTACATCAACAAGCAAGGGGGGACTCACTCTTACCCCTTGTGCAGACAAAGCATGAGACTAGGGTCCATAGCAGCATCCATGGGCTTACATCTTATAGCTCAGTATCTCCCAGGGAGGCTAAACTCCTTGGTGGATCATTTGAGCAGACCTGCTCTGGCTCCTCACGAGTGGCAGCTGAACAAGGACATTTTCCACCGCATCACTCATCATTGGGGCACCCCACAAGTGGATCTTTTCTCCTCTCACACTAACCATCTCCTTCTAACCTTCTGCACCAGGGAATTTTGCAGCAAAGCTTGGAAGGTGGACGCATTGTCCTTCCCATGGACACATCTCTCAGTTTATGCATTCCCTCCTCTGCCTCTTCTTCCCAGAGTGCTGCTAAAGATAAGGGACAAAAAAACAAAAGCTATTCTGATAGCACCAGATTGGCCCAGACAGCATTGGTATCCCCTCCTTTGCAGCCTTTCACAGGCTCAGCCTTGGCATCTTCCCCTGGTACCAGATCTGTTGGTTCAGGGAGGGGGAAAGTTCCTTCATCCTCATCTTCAAACTATGCTTTTAACTGCCTGGCTAATACTTTAAATCTTTCCCAACAGGTGGTCGAAGTTCTGCATGAGGCCAGGAGGCCTAGCACCAGAAAATCCTATGCAGATAAATGGAAGAGATTTTGCTCTTGGATGCTGGCTAAAGTGGAAGACTCTTATCATCCTTCTCTTTCCTTCATTCTTGACTATCTGGCAGGACTGCTTAATAGTGGATTTTCTTTTTCTTCAATCAAAATTCACGTTTCAGCAGTTTTGGCTCATTGTTCTTTTGAGCAACCCATTTTTTCTCACCCCTTGATGAAACAGTTCCTGAGGGGAGCTAGTAATCTTAGACCTCCCAGAAGAGCTCCTACTCCTGCTTGGGATCTAAATTTTGTCCTGGAAAAACTTACTGTGCCTCCCTTTGAACCAGCTCCCTCTGCAGATTTGAAGTTTCTATCCTGGAAGGCTGCTTTTCTTTTAGCTATTATTTCAGCTAGAAGGGTATCTGAGCTGCAAGCCTTAATGGCAGTAGAACCTTTCATTATTTTTCACTCAGATCGAGTTTCTCTGAGAACGAATCCGTCCTTCATGCCTAAGGTAGTTTTCAGTTTAACCCTTAACCAGTCTATTCACCTGCGTACATTTTTCAACAACCCCCAAAATAAAGGGGAAAGGATTCTGCACTCTCTTGATGTGCATAGACAGCTGAAATTCTACTTAGGACTAAATCCTTTCGAAAATCTGAACAGTTGTTTTGCTCCTGGGGCTCAGGGTAAAGCTATTTCAAAACAAACCATCTCCAAATGAATTGCTCATTGTATTCACTTTTGTTACCTACAGCATAGGAAGGTTCCCCCTCAGGGTATTGGGCCCCATTCTACTAGAGCAGCCTCTACCTCTGCAGCCTTTCTGAGAGGTGTGCCTACTAAGGACATTTTTCAACCCATATGTGAGGACTGCAACAGTGAAACACGAAGAACATAGTACAGTTGTGTACACTTACTGTAAATGTAGATGTTCGAGTGTATTCACTGTTGCAGTCCTGGTTTCCCACCCTCCATTCTCCCTTCTTTTTCCTAAGGCGCAGACTATTTATATTTTTATTTTGTGTATGACGTGTCCAGGGTGCTGCCTTCCTGGGTTAGCCTTCTTTTGGGGGCTCCTGACAGTTAAGGCAAGAAAAACTGAGGAAATGGCGCCGGCTGCCTCCTTTTATATTTGGCATTCTGACATCAGTTTTACAACTAGCAGCAGCCGACGTCATATACCAAGGTCTCTGGTATTCGGGCTGACTGAGGGCTACCGGAAGCCGGATAACCCATTTGTGAGGACTGCAACAGTGAATACATTCGAACATCTACATTTATGGTAAGTGTACACAACTGTACTTTGTCCTTAGCCTGGGAGAACAAACTTACCTCAAATTTGGCTTTGGTAGACTTTATTTGTCCTCTGATTTGTTTGTTTAGTTTGATGAGAGTGCTTTTATCCTGTTGGGTGCTGCACCTCCTAATTTTTGCCATGGTTTTCTTCCTCCTATTATTCAACCTATTGATTTTGTGATTCCACCAGGGTGGCTTGTTTTTTGAGTTAGTTCTCTACTTCTTCCTGGTGGGTACAGCTGCCTGTATGCAACTATCAATATGCTTGTACAGGGTTTCTCTGAACAGTTCTGCAGAGGCAGCAGTGTTCTCAGGGTTTATGAGGGCTTGAAATTTTGCCAAGCTCGCACTTAATAGCAGGAGGTTAACCTTAGAATGCTTCCTGAATATTCCAGGTTTAGCTGGGGATCCAGGTTTTATTTTCACTTCAAAGGAGACCTTTTTGTGGGGCTGAGCTTACCAGGGAAGGCATTACAGTAGGGGGTGTGCAGCACTCTCCCATATTAGTGAGGACCAGTTCCAATATGGTTGCACCCCTGGTTGGTGATTTGACTATCTGGTCCAGGGAGTTTGTGTTTACAAAATCCAGGAATCTCTATGCATGTATGTTTAGTGTTGTATAGGATTCCCAGTTAATAGTGGGGTAATTAAAGTCACCCATGAATATGGTATTAAGTTGGATGGTTAGTGTTTCTAATAAGTTTAAGTACATGATATGGGTTTCCTGGGTCATAGAGGGGGGCCTATAGCTTGCAAGGAAGTGGTATTGTATTTTGCCTATTGTGATTTGAACATGGAGCAGCTCAAGTGCATTGTTCTGTTTGAAGGCTTGAAGTATATTTACTTTGGTGTAAATAGATACACCACCACCTTTAGTCACTGCCTGTGAAGTACCAGGCCTAAATGTGTGGAAGGCATTATAACCTAGCACTGTTGGTGTGATGTTCACGGCTTTAAACTATGTCTTGGTGACCGCACAGACATCAGCATTCTGTAGGGTAAAGAGAGCTTTTAGGAAGTGGAGTTTTTTGTTTACACTCATAGTATTGAGCAGTAATAACTTTACATTTTCTTGGTTCTGATTTGCTGGGTCGGAAGTACTTCAGTTTGACATTGCCTAAAAAAAGTTAACTTTCCCCCTCACTTCCCCTTCCCAAAGCATTTTTTGAACATTAATGACATTAAGTAGGGCATATACTTTAGACAGACAGGGAATGATTAAGTGTGGGGCATGTTCATGGTGTTATAAAGTCCAAGTAGCCAACAGATTTACAGTGAGAAATACCACATATTATATGAACAGTAAATATTCTTGTTCTTCTAAAGCAGTGGTTTATATGGCATTTTGAATTTCCTGCCCGTGCTTCTACGATGGCAAAACGGAGAGAAAATTCTGGCAGAGGATTTATGAGCATGATTATGCTGTAAAGAAACAAAACTTAAATAATGCTTTGGCTAGGTACATTAATTGCAATACTGATCACAAATTCAGTTTTATGGCCATGGATTCAGTGTGTGTACAAGACAACAAGCCATGGGGGCTCCTTTTAAAAAAAAAAAAAAAGAACTAAAGTGGCAAATCCATCTACAGGCGGATAGTTGGCCAGGATTGAATGAGCGGAGTTCCATTGCCCCAGTGTTGAAGTTGAAAGCTCTTGAAAGGAAAAAAAGTTAAGATAGCAACATCTAAATAAATAAAATTTATTGTCTTTTATTCACATTTTGATATATTTATACATATATATATATATACATATATATATATATATTTTTTTTTTTTCAACAAACACATTTTTAACCTACATATTTTACATATACATGATATGTTTTATACATACACATATATTTTTTACATATTTAGTCAATATTTAACCTATTTAACATATATATTTATATGCATTTACTTTTTAAAAGAGTGCATGTTTGATATTGGTGTAGTAACCTAATTAATATGTTTTTAATCAGATATAAAGTCATCCAGAACTTATAGTTTGTTTTCTTTGAGCATAGAACATACATTTTTCAGAAGTATGTTATTACATAAAAATGTTCTAGCAGTGGTCTTTTACTAAATATATATATATATATATATATATATATATATATATATATATATAGAATTTAATATGAATTCTGTTTTCAGTTTACTATTAGCTTGATAGCGATAGAGTGGCAGGCAGATGCTTTTTAGAACATGTGTTTTATATTCGTGAGATGAAGTGTTTAAATTTTATTAATATTCATGAGATGATTCACCAGTCAGTGTTACAGGAAGCTTATATAGGAAGTGATTTCAAAATTACCAGAGTCTGATGAAGTTTTATGGTTTAAACGAAAGTACTAACCTGATTTTTTATTTTTAGCAAATAAAGGATTTTATGTGACAATTCAACCTTCTGGGTTTGTTTCTTAACCCTATTTTGCTGCCAGTGGAGTCTGTGAACTGCTTTTGTTTCAGTTCTGAGATTACACTGTGTCTTTTGAGTTTCTTTTTATCTTTGTCTACCCCTCTAAATAGTTATTGTTACTTCTTAACGATCTCTCTCTTTCTTTTTTTTCTCCCTATTTTTAAACTCCACTTTCATTTTATCCCACTCGCTACTTCTGAAGTACTTTCTATTTTCCCTAATTACTCTTGAAGTACTTTCTATTTTCCCTAATTACTCCTGAATAGGTTCCGCTACCCATTCCTTAAATTCCTGTCTTAACAGGCAGGTGGGGGAAGTGCCACTGTCTTATCCTTATTTCATTACTCAAAATTATAATCTTAGTTCCTATTAGAGCATGATCTGGAAGAGTTTTATTTATTATTTTTATTTATTTTATATTTGTTGACCGGGTTTGTCCGGCTGAGCTGATAGCCCTTTTTTAGTGGAGGCCTGTGGAGAAAAGCTCCACAAAATTACAAATAAAATTATAAGTGAAAAACAGTAATAGTTTACAAACAATAATCATTTTCAAAGTTGATAGTCAAAGCATATATTATAACAACAAACATTTTCAAGTTGGTACACTAAAAGCATTGACGTTAATTCCAGAGCATTAAGTTAGTCATTTAACATAAAATGTGTACAAGTATAATATGCAGAGTTAATAAGTACAGCCAGTCTAGTTGGAGTTAGTGAGGATATGACAGGTAAGTAGAAGCATTTTAAGACTGAGTAAACAAGTAATTAACTAGATAAAATGACTAAGAGAGCTATCTGATAACAGGAAAATTATTGATGAGGGGTGAGGGCATGCTACATAAGAGAGGAAGACAGGTTATGGAGGGTGAGTAGTGACTTTTTAGGTAGTCTTTGGTAGCTGATTTGAACTCTTTGAGCTGTGTAAGTGTTCTGATTTCCAGCAGGAGTTTGTTCCAAGAAATGGAAGGGTAATAGCTGAAGAAGTTTAGACCAATTTTGCTCTTGAGTTTATAGATTTATAATAGCTCTTGATCTGAGCTATGAAGAGCCCTAGAAGGAGTGCAGAGGGAGATTAGAGGGGACAAGTTGGGGTCAAAAGATGGCTGGTACAAGACAGAGTGAATCAGCGCAAGCTGAGAGAGGAGTAACAGGTGGGGAAATTCTAGCCAGTTTAAGTGTTTTAAAGCTTTAACTTCTCAAAAGCCGATTTCACACTTCTAAAAACTAGTGTGGTCTCCTTTAAGGCCCCTGAGCCAGTGGTAAACATTACTCAAACCGCTGAATCACTTACAAATGCCTTCTACCAGCACCTACAGGACTGCATGGATCAGGCAATCCCAAACAAAACTAAGACTCTCTGTACCAAAGGCAAGCGTCCAGTCTGGTGGACCCCAGCCATAAACAAGCTCTACAACAAAAGGAGGAAGCTACTACAAGATAGAGCAAAATCCTCGAAAGGTAAGACACCTTTGATCATTATAAGTAAAAAACTAAGAGCTCTCATAAAATCATCCATGGCAAATTTTGAGAGAAAAATCGCCAAGGACTCTAAAGACAATCATAAGGCCTTCTTTAGCTATGTTAGAAACCTAGGAGGAAACTCCCAGATATGCTCAGAATTAGTTCAAAATGATGTGAAAATTACTGAACCTACACACATTGCTAACATACTGGCTGACAGGTTCAGTGCAAACTTCTCCCCCCCCCCAAAAGGAGAGATATCTATTCCAGAGGATTGTAGCCCCAAACATCTCCAACGCCCAGGTGAGAACTGCCCTCACTAAGGCAAAAAACAGCATCCATGGGACCGGATGGTGTCCCCGGCTGTGTGCTTCATGAACTCAATGAGGAATTAAACCCACAGTTAGGACAGCTGTTTAATCTTAGCCTCACCTCAGGATACGCACTCCAAGGAGTGGCACACGGCGACTGTGGTCCCACTTCATAAGGGCGGTGCCTCCACAGACCCTGGAAATTACCGCCCCATTAGCTTGACAAGCCTTATCTGCAAAGCCATGGAGAGGATCATAATGGAACTCATAAATAAAGACATAGGAACTTGCAGACTTTGGATCCAACCCAGTTTGGCTTTGTCAAAGGCAGATCCTGCCTCTTAAACTTGGTTGACTTTTTCGAGACAGTCACCAAGGCCATTGATGAGGGAAAGGCAGTCCATACAGCCTACCTCGACCTGGCAAAGGCCTTCACACAATACCCCACTCAGGTATCATCGAAAAACTCATCAGCTTGAATGTAAACCCATACATCACAAGATGGGTTGCAAACTGGCTAAGCGACAGAACCCACAGGGTCAGAGTTGCTGGAGCCATGTCAGACTCAAAGCCTGTCACAAGTGGTGTCCCACAGGGCTCAGTCCTGGGTCCACTCTTGTTCGGCATCTACTTTTCTGAAGTACAAGCAAACACAGGAGGGTTATGGCTGACAAAGTTTGCAGATGACTGCAAACTGGGCCATAGTCGAAAACACATCTGACACAGATATCCTCCAGAAGGGCCTCACAGAAGCGGATAACTGGTGCCAGAGCCATGGCTTGAAGTTAAACGCCAAAAAATGCATAGTCATACCCTTCGAAAAACAAGGTTACCCCTAGCTACCATATAGGTGACAATCCACTGAGCACAGAAAAAGTCATCAGGGATCTGGGGACCCAAGTTGACAGTAGTCTTTCGTTTGACACGCATGTTGCTAAAGTAGTTAGGAAAACCTTCTATATCGCCCACCTGATCATGAAGGGATTCACATCTAGATCAAGGGAGGTCATCGTCCCCTGTACTCATCACTCATTAGACCTATGATTGAGTACAATGCCCTGCTCGAATGTATCTGACCAGACACCTGATGCAGCTTGAAAGGCCCCAAAAGTTCCTCACCAAAAGGATAAAGGGTCTCAAAATATGTCTTATGCTGCCCGACTGAAAGAACTCCAGCTTTATTCAGTCTCATACCGCTTGCTCAGAGGTGACCTGTGCCTGACATATAAGGCCATGTCAAACCCAGATTTGATGAATATGCTTCACCTCAAAAATCTAGATCCCTCAGAACCACAAGGGCGGAGACTTAAACCTTGACACGGTTATAAATAGAACGTGCTGGAGGGACAGATTCATCACCCAGAGACTCCCTATGCTGTGGAACAAAATCCCGGTACATGTGAGGCAGAGCACCTCGCTGGCCTTGTTCAAGAGGAATCTTGACCAATGGATGGGAGATCGCAGATATACCCCAGGGATTACTTCAGTGTCACTGCTTGACAGAGGCACAGAAAAATGATAGGCATAGTTTTTATTCAAACTAAAGGGGTGGCGAAAGCCACATAACTATGGGCTAGGCTTATAAATGCCCTTGGGCAGATAGCCTAGTATGAACCTATGAACCTATGAAAGAGAGACAGTGATGAGATCTATAGCTTTGATTTGCAGCAAATGTGGCCACTTTGTTATAGGTAGTTTCAAGCTTAGTTAAGAGATTTGATGTGTGCCAAAGTTTTCAGTTAAATGCACATGTTCTTATGAAATCTAAATTCTGTCTAGTCTATCCCAGTTGTCGTACCTTGGGAATAATATGCAGATTCCATTCCTGCTACTGAATTCATGTCTTCTATAACAAAGATTTTTATAAATATTTTCTTTTCTAGCCCCCCCCCAGATAACACCCTCATTGTTGCAAATTAAATTCCAATCCCCACCTGTAATATTCCCCGCTGAAAGCTGATTATTTCTCCCAATTTTTTTAAGCTCCATAACAGCAGTTTTTGGTGAAATATAAATAAATGCCAACATAATCCTCATCTCTTGCCAGTAACCCCTTACTACCACAGATCTTCTATTATTGTCATTTTTACTTCATCTGTCACTGTTGGAGCTCCTCTGCAGAATACCCACCCTGAAATCCTTTCTTTATCAAATTCACATGGTTAGTTCTTTCCAAATGTGACTCCTGTAGCACTACTAATATAATTAAATATTCTTTCCTTTTTGTCTATACCTGTGAGACCATTTACATTCCAAGATAATATGGACAGTGTTGCCATTATGATAAGAAGTCATTATCCCCACATATTATATATGACAGTTTTTAAAATGTCTATTTCCATCTTTTATTATAAATCCATCCATCCACTAATGTTTGGCAGGTTAATCCTTTATATGGTTGTTTTTCTTCTTAGCATGGGAACCTGTGTCACATTTTACAAGACTTTTTGTTTTAATGAAAATGTCAAACAAAAAAAAGTAGCACACGCAAAGAACACCCCCATGACCTGTTGATACAAACACAAAAAACTATGTACATCTAGAAATAGTGAAGTTTAACCCTCCTAATAGAAGCAATTGTCTGAAATAGACAGCTGCAAGCACAGGCCTTAATTAAAGTTGAGGTTATCCATACTAAGATATGTTGTTGACTGTGCTTCTACTTATACAATTGGTGTCTGTTGTTTTTTCTCTTCTTCTCACAGATGTGTAAAGCAACTTGCATGCTTTCAGAAAACATTCATTTTTTTAGCCTTGCAGAAATCAGTGCTTTTTCTTTTTTGCCCTATTGTCAACTCATCTCCTTGGAAACCTAAGAGAAAAACAAATGTCCTCAACTGCAGGATTCTAAAGAAAAAACAAAACTTTCATCACTGAAGAAAAACTTTTCATTATATTCAGTGTTCTCTTATTTAATTGCTTCCACTTAAAACTTCTTTTTAGATTAAGCCAAGGGTGTTAATCCAGACATTCGGATATGCAGAAGTAAGAGAAAACATATCGTTTCTAAGTTTATTATGATCTGTCTATGTTTACACCCCATCCTCCACTTCAGCAACCCAAGATTATAACTTCTTTACTTAAACACGCTTTGTCTAGCCATTTTTCTCTTTTTGCATTGGAATGCCTGCATTTCTTAATACTAAAAAAGAAGAGAGAAAGAGAAAAAAGTAAATTGTTTACTTTAATATTAACACATACAGTGCTTTACTATAAAACATGCAATTTATATTGTGAAACGTTTCATAGAAATACTCTTAACAGAAATTGTTATACTTACATTTACCTTTTTCCTTCTACTTCCTCTCCCATCAGTGTCTTTCCAAACATTAATAACATTAAGTGAGGCAAATGCCTTTCAGTTCCCCACAAGCTTATCAAAGTCAGCAAAAGTCTGATCTTTCCACCTTCTCTTACACAGCCATATTTCACAAATGTGATTGATGCTCTGCAGTCTCACATTTATTCGGTAATTTCAGTGTTGTTGATCTTCCTGTTCATCTCAGTCTCCCATGTGCAGACTCCAGTTCATTTCCAATGTATTCATGATTCTTTTAGTCATCTCCTGTGCTTTTCTCTGTAGTAAGTATTTTCCTTTGCAACAGTGGAAAACGCTTCACTGGTAATGTCTAGCCATGTGCTTTATGGTAAGAAGAATGAGAAGCAGATCCCCATTCTGTTTGATGGCACACTTTTTTTTGTTGGACAAACTTTTATGTTTGCTTATTAGTCTGTTCTGCATCAAAAAATGTTTTTGAGCTGCCAGGAAAAATATATTCTGAAGACAGCTGGATATAGCAGGTTGAATTTCACACCTGCTTCTCAGTATTCCCTGTTTGCTGGAAAAAATAGTTTCTCTTATGCCTGGGATACAGTGAATAATCATTGTTCCATACACACTGTTGTCTCCAGCTTTTAATAATTTTCCCTTTTGCTACAGTTTTTTTCAGAACTACTCTTTCTAGTGGTAGGTTTGCATTTTTACTAACACAGCCTTGGGTGCTTTTTCATGGCCAGGTTTGGAGCATATACATAATGTGCCCTTTCTGTTAACAGTTACTGCTGTGGAATACCAGTCCAGTTAATTATTTTTGACTTCATAAAATTAATAGTGTGTTTCTCTAATTTATCTTGCACAGCAGACAATCTCAGATTTTCCCTACTTGCTCATTTCTCTTATTGTACCATTTTTGAAACCTGTCTTCTTGAGCAGTCTAATACTCAACCGGCCTTTTCTTCATTTTGACTTCTGATTTTTGCAGTTTTGTCAGCTTCTTCTATTTTCATAGCCTTTTTTTTTATTTTGAGTTGATATACTCCTTCAGTGTTTCATTTATTTTAATCAGCTGTAATCACATTTGACTTATTTTTTCCTCTAGATTACTTGAAGCTATTTCTTGTGCCAAAGCTGGAGGTTGCTTTTTGCTGAACATTTGGATGATTCTTCTCAGACAGTATTTTCTCTTTACTTTTTCTAGCCAATTTTTTTTCAGGCTGTCTTTATTTCTTCTTTACTGACACCCAGGCAGTGTACTTCCTAGCCAGTAACTGATTTTACTAAAAGTGACAGAGATCCTGGCCTTTGTCTTTCATTTTATTTTTTCAGACTGGGAGAACTGAAGTTAAGCTGTTGGTCCATTGTACAGCCATCTTGGAAAATTATGATTATTGTCCCTTTTTCCTCTTTTAGCATTATTGGGGCCACCCTTGGATTTCATGCTATTGCTCCCATTTTCCTTTGTCGCCAATATTCTGCAAAATGTCCACCCAGAAATCTGTGGTCAAATTAACATACTCATGTCTATCAAAATATGTGTCCTGTAACACTGCTATTTGCAGCTTAAACTTTTTAGTATAATTTAAATATCTTTGTTTTTTGTTTGTACCCATAACACCATTTAAATTCCATGTCAGTTTTGGCAAACTGATGATTCTGATAAAAGCTTTGTGGTTGGCATAATGGTTAAGGTGTTTGTCACAGATGCAGGATACAGGGTTGGATTATCACCTTTGAAGGAAATTGGCAAGGGTTAAATGTCCACAAGAGCAGCTGGCCTAGTACTAACATATAAACTTCTACATATTGCATGTGACAGTTCTTTTGAATATGTTACCATCTTGCAACTTGCATACAGACAGTAATAGTTGTCAGAGTGATCTTTCTTGTATGTTCCTCCTTCTCATTTCTGGTTGAAACCATCACATTTTCACAGACTTTTTCACTTCAGTAAAAATACTTGACCAATAAAAAACTCAGTTCACATTAAAAATCCCTTCCATCCCCTGTTAGCTCACAGAAATTCCACAAAACTGTGTATCCTCTCCAAAAGGAAAATCTACCCTCTGAATAGGAGTAGTTTTTCCAAGTTGACCACTGCCCCAGAGGTATTGCCATTCTAAAGTTAAGCATGCTAATGAACATGCTAGGACCTCTGTTTCTATGTACTAAGACTGCAGTCTGTTCTTGTCTCATCTCTGTTCTCCTTCCAAATTTGAAAATGAATTTGCTTATTTTCAGTTAACAGTCTAAGGCTTAAAGAGTACACTAACTTGAATAAATAAATTCAATTGTGCACAGAAATATTTAATGCATTAAAGTACCAAGAGTGCTGGGGAGGCAGTCACTTGCATAGCTATTTACTTCAAACGTCATTTATTCCTTATTTTATGTAAATTGCTTGCCAGTACCCCTTTAAAATTAATAATATTGTATCTCAAAGATAAATAGAAAAGATTATTTGAAATATACTGTTCTGAGCTTTCATAAAATGATTGCCTATGCCTGCAGGTTGCTTGTCTTCAACCAGAATCAGGTGCTAGTGGATAAACACAGCATTGTTACTTTGCAAATGTAAGAAAGAACTACATTTTTGTGTGTTTTTCATAATTTTCTGTTTTAAGTCTTATTACCTAAAAATTGTTTATAGCTTAAACTAAAACATGAATGTAGTCACCAACTTCTATGAAACTAGGAGAAGTTATCTTTTAATTATGTGTATATGGTAAGTGTATGTTTACACCCCCAGTACCCAAAAATTATAAATTATTAACTTTAAAAACATGCTTCTTTCAAGTCTGTCTTATCTTGTTACAGTGTTAAGCTTGGGTGGCATTACAAGTAAGAAAGAATATTTTGTTACCTTAATATCACTAGCATATCCAAGAGTCACTGTCAAAGCTTCTCCCCACCTCAGTCTTAAAATACCTCTACTTATTTACTATGCAGAACTATTTTACACTTTTAACAAAATAATATGAAATTTAAATCAGGAAACTTTATTAAGAACAAATACTGTCTTGCTTAATCCCTTTTTCATTGCATTTACTGTTCTTTTAAACATTAATGAAATTGTGTGTTGATTCATTTCAGTTCTATCCACCAGTTTAACACAGTCAGCAAACTTCTATTTTTTCGTCCACTTTTTTGAATAACCACAGTTCACATGTTTAAATTATGTGTAGTGGGATTGATGCTTTATACTTCTCCCACTTAATCATTAAATGTACTTTGTTGCTCGTATTCTTTCTGAATTTTGCTGTTTCCCAACACCGGTCTCTGGTTTGAGTCAAAGTAGTCATGATTCTTCTGGTCAGCACCTAAGCTTCTTTCTGTTGTGCAAGTATTTTCCTTTGAAACAGTGGAAGGCGTTTCACAGAGTTTGTTTAAAAATACATACATAAAGAAAGAAACGGGCAATATGAGCAGGTGGAGAGACAGGTTAGTGTCTCCTTTTGATCTGTATGCAGTCATGTGTTTCTGTATGGGAAGGATGACATTGTTTGTCCTTGCATAAGCAGAGCTGTGGGAGTCAGGTCATTTGGATGGACTTTTGAGATCCTGCTGATTCCCATATGTAATGAGTTGTACTGTAGCAGTGATCCTGCTTGATTCTCTGTTATGATGAGTTGTCGCACAACTGTATTTCCCTATTACAAGAGTGTCCATAATCATAAAATTGGGCAACTGAGAAACTGTATTACTTTTTTGTTTGCTTTTGAAATCCAGGAAAATCTAAGTAGGCAAAGCCCTTTTTCAGCATAGGCTTAAGGCTCTACATTTTATTCAGTTGTTTAGATATCTGGCTTGAGTTAATAGTACGGGTATCCATGCATCCATTTTTATTATTTAATTATCTATTATTTATATATAATATATATATATATATATATATATATATATACACACACACACACACACACACACACACACACACACACACACACAGTGAAGATTATTCAGCATATGTTATGTATACAAGTGTAAAATAATCTGCACAAATTAACTATCCATGTATGTGTAGATATGTATCTGTGTGACTGTCTGTATACACTTTTGAGAACTACGTCATATACTTTATCATAGATCATTCATTTTATTTTAACTGCAAATACTCATATTTCAACTTTGCATTATGCTTGTTCAACGTAGAATGTTATGGCAACTGTATAAGACTAACTGTAGTAATTCAGTTGGATACATTACTGACAGTGCAGCTGTACAGAAGACAGTGCTCAGTAATATAGACATATGTATTTTAGCATCCTGAAAGTAGATTGGGTCAGTGCATATTGTATATGAACAGTTGTAAGGAGCAAAAGTTTGATTGCTGTAATGTTTCTTCGTTTGATGGAGAAAAAATAGACTTAATGGTAAGGTTTGGTATATGTCCAAGATCTCCTTGTTGCTGAGTATGCTTTTATTGAGGTTTTGAATTGTTGTTTGGGTGACTTTTTATGGTTTATTGGGATTGAGCTCCAAGATTTAGCAATATATATATAGTGTATAGAAGTTACCACTATGATTTTAAAATTTTTGAGTAAATGCTAAGTGTTAGCTTAGTGAGTTCAGTTGTCTGAGGTGTATACCAGCAACAAACAAATAGGAAGACACAGAGACAGCTGATATAGCCAGTTCAAAACTTTTACTGCAGTGCAACAAAACACAAGCGCTTTCACCAAACAGGCATCATCAGGTGTGAGCCATTTATAGTGGTAGTAGTTTTTGTAGTTTTATTTGTTGAGGTGTATACCAGTTAACAGGATGTGGTGAATGGTTTTGCGGTGAGTGGAGGTTAGCAGATTGCGTAGCTCTGACCAGTTAAGGGAGTTATTGTTAGATACTAATGTGTCTTGATGTGGTGAGTGGCAGACTTTGCATTTTTACTTTAACTTTGCACTAGTTTAGCTATCCTGTAGATTATAATTTAATGGACATTGATGAGCTATAGAGGAGAGTTGGGAGTAAAAGGTGTGGGCTGCTATTCTTTGTGCTTGTGCTAAGAAAGGCTGGAGTTGAAAGTAGTCATGGTTTACATTTTTATGTTAAATTTCGGTCAACCAGTATTAACAGTATTTTTTTGTTTTTACTAGCTCATACTTTGGTTCTTGCGTTGCAGAGTTTTTTTTTTGTGGGGGGTTAGAAGTAGTTTAGATTACTGTAGCCAGTTTTCTGCTTTTGTAAAAGAATGTTGTAGGTTGGTTGGGTGCTGTTTGATTGGATAGGCCGCACTTATTAATACTGAGTCATCTTCTTATTGTATTATTTGTGCTGGTCATATGCATTTTATTTGTGAAAATCCTGGAGAGTAAACACTCTAATATTGAAATTTCTGACACAGCAGCTGTCACTTGTAGAAGAGCTGATAACACTTCAACCCAATTCCACAATGTAATTCTTATCTTTTGTTACCAAAGTCCAGTTCAAGTAGTCTAAGTAAAAGTGTGAAATTGTGTCAAATGTTTCAGTTGGGTTCAAAATAATGATAAAACTGTTTCAACCTGATTTCATTTTTTCACAGACGTCTTTTACAAAGTTTGAAAAAGGTATTTTTGTGGTGTGGCCCACCTTTCTTCTTCTTCTTCTTTCGGATTTTCCCAGTTAGGGGTCGCCACAGCGGATCACCTGTCCCCTCATGATTGGCAGTGGAGTTTTACAGTGTCGAGTTGCCCGCCCGGTGCCCAACCTTCCACAGAAGGCACACACATGCACGCACTCACACCTAGGGCCAATTTAGAGTGTCCAATCTAACTAGAGCCTGTCTTTAGGATGTGGGAGTAAACCGGAGCACCCGGAGGAAACCCACGCGACCACAGGGAGGACATGCAGACTCCACACAGAAGGCACCCCAGCCGAGGATTAAACCGGAGAACCTGTTGCTGTGAGGCGGCAATGCTAAAAACTGCACCACCGTGCCCGCCCTGTGGTGTGGCCCACCATGAGTCCATAATGTTTTGGAAAAGTAGCTTGTTTTCTTTTGTATAGTTGAGCAGCTGTAGTCAGTGTATTTTTCAAGTGTTTTGGATGGAAGGGATAGGTTGGCTCTAGGCGTGTAAATTGCCAGTTTCAGATTTGCCACAGTTTTGCCACCAAATAATTTTTTCTTCTGGTAGATAGGAAATGTTGGAGGTGTGATGGGGAAGAAAGAGGTAACTAGGAACATATTTTCTGGGAGTGTAATGAGTTGGCAGAATTTAAAAGATTCCTTGCAGACTGCTCTGTCAGAGATACTAGGTGAGCAAATTGGTGTAACCAGGGAAATTATTTTTTGCACTATGATACAGAATCAGAATTGCCTAGACATAGTAAGGCCGTGCTGAGTCTAATTATGGTGGTTGGGAAAAAAACATTTACTAGAAAATGGAAATCAAAGTGTAAACCAACTGTACCAGAACTAGAGATGTATAATGTTTGCAACTACAGTTGTGTTGACATGGTTTGCAATGTATAGTGGTTGTAACTGAAATTTTGTCGATATGGTTTGTTTTCATTTATATAATTGTAAGATTGCTTATGTCATGCATGATAATTTAATAAGGATGTTTTTTGTTTTAAAAAAAAAAGGAGTTCTCAGAGCTCAGATCCCATTGAGGGTAATTCAGCTTCTGTCTCCCATTGAACCCATGACCCTGCCTGCCACTGACTCTCAGTTAATATCTCTGATCTGTCCTGTGGTTTCGTAGCCCTCATCCGATGAGAAGAGCAGTTGCTCTTTGACTCCGACTATTTGCTTGAGCCATCTTGCTCCGAACCTTTTGGAGCAGGAGGACTCTGGGAGCTGAAGCATCGGTGCTGATTTCGGGAGGGCTGTGATAGACTCCAAAATTATCTGAGTCATCTTTGCCTGTTGGTACTATAGAGCTGGACAACTTGGGTCTGACACCATCCATGGGAGGAGGGGCCTGGGTGGATTCAGGGGTTGTTAGCACAGGGGACTTCGGATCCAGTGCTGCTGTCTCTGTCTCACGTAAGCCTTCTACATTTGAGTTAGTGGAAAGGGCCTTCTGTTTGTCTAGAGAGAGAGGACATCCTTGCCTCCCTTGGTTCCCATTCTTTACCACCACCAGGTCTTAGTTCTGAACCTGTCATCTCTATCCCACTAGGACAGCTAACCTATACAAGTATCCAATCACTCACTCAGGACTCCCCTGTCCCGATACCTCACCAGACCATCCAACTGATGAGTTCTCTAGGAAGAGAATGTGTAAAAGGAGGCACTTAGATTTCTTCCAGAATGTCTCACTGAAGACACTGCCTTTGATGAAGGGTATGGTTCACCCACATGCTCCACCTAAGGACGTCGCCTTTGGAGAAATACTAGAACTTCTAAAACAGAAAGGTGGTTGGTCTTCTGACACCCTGTCCCAGGAGTCATCGATGTTCTCGGAGGCTTTCTGGTCTGGCACAGCTATGTCTTGGGTGACACCTGTAGCTGATGTGCTAATAGACCTTGTCTCACATCATGCATGGAAGGAGCCAGGTACTGTGGAGTCTATCCCCAAGCACCCAGATAGAATTCTAGGCCCCCAAAGGACAGTGCAAACTGGAGCAAGAGGCTGCCATAGTTGTGGCAGCAACCACTAAGAAAGAGCTCGCAGAGCAGAGCTCATCTCTCCATCCCCCTAACAGGGAGTCTAGGGCCTTAGACAGATTTGGTAAGCATATTTACACTTTAGTAGTCTTTGCCCTGCAGTCATTAAATTATTTGGCGGACTTTACAAGGTTGCAGTGATTTGACTAAACAACTTTCCAAATCTCTTTCTGGATCCATGTCTGTGGAGAACCCGAACAAGATCTCTTCACAACTGGTCGGCCTCCAGTTCATATCTAATTCATCCATGAGGCTGATATCCCATACTACAGAGGATACCACACAGGAGGTGGGTTTGAACATAGCCATCAGGAGGCATGCCTGGATATGGCTATGCAATTTTGCAAGCCTTTCAAGTCTTCATTCATCAAAGCTTCCTTTAATGGATCTTCCTTCTTTGGCCCAAAGGTAAAGGAAATGCTCTGTACAAATGAGAAAGATTGGAAGGCCTTGTCTGCCATTGGGATCCATTTTTCTACTCCTCAGAAACCCTTTTCCCAGAATCAGCAAGGAGGCAAAAAATGTGATTTCCGAGTCCCAGTGTCCTTTCCAAAAGTCACAAGCAGATAGTTCTCTCAGGGGCAGAGGGGAGAACTCTAATGTAAGCCGCCATACCCATGCCAGAGGTGAACTGCACAACCAGGGCAACCAGGGTTTCCGGGATTTTTTCTTAGACAAGCCCTATCAGCACTCCTGAAAAGTTGCCCAGCTGCTTCTCTCTGCAGGCAGTTGGGGGTGCTTGTCTTTGCACTGGAAGGCCTGGGCATCCATAACAAAAAAATTCCTGGACGCTGAGAATTATATCAAGAGTTTATTTTATACCATTTTCCCACATTCTTCCTTCAGAAATGCAACCAAATCCAAAAGCAGGCTAGGAATACCAGCAGAACGTCCACGAAATGTAGCACACAAAAAATTTTATTGCACACAAAGTAAGCGCTGTCATCTGGTAACAATGACCAGACTTCATCAGACAATTACATCAGATTAAAAAGCATTATTTATACCAAATAGTTAAAGACCAGTTAATTAATCACCCAATAAAAATGCAACAAACCATATAATATAATTGAAGTCTGTGATTGAGTAAGAAAGTAAATAAGTAGCATCAACAACCGATCCCTGTAGTGAATTCATACCATAGAAATGAAAATAAGAAACTTTAAACCCCGTTTTATAAATATCTAAATATAAAAAATGCATGTCTGTACCTATAGATATAAAACTAGAAATATAAAAATACAAGTACAATAATAAGGGGTGGAAATATGTCATATATTTACACATACATACATACATGATTAAATAAATTAATATAATAATCATTCTATAAATATGTTGTATATATTAAACATTTATTATAAATATTAAAATTAAAATGTATAAAATATATTATAATATACTTGTATTTAGACTAGCGACCAGAGTACTAAAAAAGTATTATCTGTCAAAAACCTTTAGTTTTAATTTACTTATGATTGAAATTGTATCATTTAAGCCCGGTGGTCAGCAGGCATTTAAAAAAAGCTGCCACCAGGTTTCCTTATCTTCAAGGTGTGTTTTCCATGCACCACCCCTTGCCTGTCTTTTAATCTGTTGTAATACAGTGAACTTAAAATTATGATCAGGACAACTTTTTTTCTTTCAGAAATGAAAAGAATCCCATGATGTTCCACCCAGTTAGAAGGAGGTGGCAGCCTTGAAAATAAAAAAGCTGCTAGAAGGAGTCATCCAGAAGGTCCCTCGACCAGATAGTATTCAGAACCTACTCAAGATTCATTTTAATGTCAAAAAGAGAGGGGATTTGAGACTCATTCTAGACCTTAGCAGATTAAATCAATATATGAAATATTCAAGGTTCAGGATGGTCACAGTTCAGTCCTTGTTGCCCCTGCTGTGAAAGGATAATTGAATGTGCTTCGTAAGTCCTCAAGTTTCGTACTATCACATCAAAATGAACATCATTAGAGCACTGCCCTTTGGACTCGCCACCCCCCAGAGTGTTCCTTAAATGCATGGCAGTAGTAGCGGCTCACCTCAGACTGTTGCTATGTAGGGTGTTTCCATACCTAGATGACTGTCTCCTAATTGCCCCAACCAGGTGTCTACTTCTATAAGCAAGGGACTACTTGTTCCAATCATGTCTTCACTTAGGCATCACAGTCAACTATAGCAAGTCACAGCTCACAACTGCACAGAGTTTGGAGTTTATAGGTGTTCATCTAGACATGGTTAATCAGATAGTTTCTCTTCCTCCAACAAGAGTACAGACTCTCAGATCATAAGATAAGAAAGCGATCTTGCATTCTTCTCCTCCAGCATGATTAGTCTCGCAAGCCTTAGGATCCATGGCAGCAGCAATCACTCTGGTTCCTTTGGTCAAGTTTTATATGTGAAATCTGCAGTGAACTCTCTTGGTGCAGTGATCTATTCTATTTTTCATCAGCTCTTGTTGCCCCAGTCAGGATCACTCAAACTTGCAAAAAATATCTTCTTTGGTGGCTTCACTCAGACAAAGTTTCTCAAGGTAATCCTTTTGTTCTTCTACTGCCCACACCCCCAGTGACCATGGACTCCTCCCAACTAGGATGGGGAAGAACTTCTTGAGAAGGACTGTCCAATGTACATGGTCTCCAGAAGAGGCCAAAGCACATACCAGTGTCCTAGAAGTGACAGCAATCCACGTGATGTTGCAGGCCTTTCAAGATGCTCTCCCATCTGGGATGATTGCAGTTCATACAGACAATATGTCAGTAGTGGGTTCCGTTCAGAAGCTTGAAGTAATGAAATCTCGAATTTCAGTATTTCGAGCCCAAGAAGCCAAATCCACATAATAGCTAAAGTTTAGAAGTGCGAAATTCAAAACCTCGAATACCGGAGGTTTTGAATTTCGTACTTCTAAAGTTCCGCTATGGTTATGTATTCAGGTAAGTGTGTGTGTGTGTGTGTGTGTGTGTGTGTTAAGGGGTTTGGGTAGGGGCTGTGGTGTGTGTCAGTGTGTTTTGTTGCTGTGATGTGTGTGTGCAAAGAGAAAGTAGCTTGTGTGGTGGTGTTTTGTGTGTGTTTGTATGTAGTGTGACCTCGGAGTGAGAATATTTAAGTAGGGGGGTGTGGGGGGCTGCAGGGGGCTTGCCCCACTGCTCTCATGTAGTAGAGTGAGTGTGTGGTGGATGGTGTGTGTGTGTGTGTGTGTGTGTGTGTGTGTGTGTGTGTGTGTGTGTGTGTGTGTCTGTGTGTGAATTTCACGGTTTTTAGTTTTCGTTGTTTTGTGGATTCCATTTCTTGGGCTCAAGATACTGAAATTCGAGATTTCAGTATTTCGAGCTTCTGAAGTGAATCCGTCGGTAGTCTGGTACATCAACAAACAAGGATGAAAAGGATCTTACCTGCTATTCGAGAAGCAGTTAGGAGTGTGGCAGTGGGCAATCTCTTCCATCAGCTTTCTCATAGCAATGCACATATTTAGATATGTTACCAATTCATGTACACCGTACGAATTGCAGGAGGAGTCATTACTGGGCACATTGTGGGTGCTGCGAAGAGCACTTTTGGCTAACATCAAAGAGTGAAACAATACTAATTTCATGAACTTTAATCGTACTTTGACTTAAGAATGGAGTCCATTCCCATCATGGTATTAGAAACCCAAAAGACTTGGAGAAATTAAAAAGGGAACGCCATCTTGATTGTTGACCGAATGGAGAGATGATAGGGGTCCGAACAGAGAGATAAGTCAGTAATCAGAGGAGAATAGTATTACTGGAATCAAATTCATCCTTAATCTTGGTGAGTACCTTCATGAGGCGCACCCTTTTTTTTCACAAAATCTCACCAAGTCAACACTGATATATAGACTGTGTTTTACATGGACAGAAGTAGGTTAAACAATAAAAAAGATAGCTGGGTGCAGAAGACCCAGGATAAAAAAGTGCCCAATCCTGACAGGCACACTGACATCAGGACTTGAAAAAAATGACTGTGTGGAATCCTCAAAAACACAGAAACATTCCTACAATGAGGCTAGGCCGAGCCCAAGGAGAGGATGGCCCCCCTTTTGTAGAAGGAAGTAGCAGTCCACAGAAATAAAAACTGATAGGCCAAAAAAGACCCATAAAGATGATAAGAGTAGACTATTGAAGATAAGAAAGAAGTTATGTATTGTTATTATTATGCAAGAAGCCCAGAATTTCAAGACAGAAGATATACAAAAAGAATAAGAGAGAAATTAGAGGAAAGAAAAATACTTGCACTAGAAAAACTGTCAGAAGTTTCAAATAAAAATTTGTTTTCCTTAATACAACAGATTTCTGGATCAGTGTAATGTTTTTCATAAACCTTAGGCCATTTGGAAAATGAAGCAACTGAGCAAGTGCGAAAATATAAAGAACAAAATCTAGAGACTTTTGAAAGATATAAAAAAGACATGTGGACATGGAAAAGAAAGAGCGATCTGATATGGTGCAATATTTATGCAAAGGAGAAAGCCAAATTAATCAACACAGAAAGGCAACCCTAAATATATTTGAAGAGAAATAACAGGCAAAGACATCCGGATATGGAAAATTTCACAATTAAAAAAAAAAAAGATCATAGAGAGGAAATGCAGAACAAAAGATTAGTATAGTAGAAAATAAATAAATAATAGCTGAGGTTATGGAATACTTTTGAAGTGAAGGATTTAGTGTAGACAATCTAACACAGGTTACATCACAGCATGATGGAACAACGAGTCCCCAAAATAAGGAAAAACAGGAGGAACAGTAGACCTTTAAATAAAAAATATAGACATGGGAAAGAAAGAGATTTAATATGGTGCAATATTTCTGCAAAGGAGAAAACAAAAGTAATCAATACAAAAAGAGCAGCACCAAAGATATTTGAAGAGAAATACAAGAAAAGACATCTGGACATGAATAGTTTTCTAGTACAAAAAATAAGAAAACAAAGAGGAAAAGTAGAAAAGAGAATTAGTAATGGAGAAGTTAAAGAAATAGAAACTGAGGTTATGGATTTCCTGTGAAGTGAAGGATTTGGTGTAGAAAATCAAACTCTGGTAACCTCACATCAGGATAGAGCAATGGATCCCCACATTAAAGAGAAACCAATGGAGCGGGAAACATCTGTTCAGTTGCAATATGAAGATACTTTGGAGCTTTCCATAGGAAACCAGTACAAATGTTCAGTTGGAGCTGCACTGCAAGGGGAGGAACAGGAAACCATGGCAACTCTGACACAGCCAATGTTGTGGAGTGACAGGCCAGTGAGTTCCCATACGAAAGAGCAATGGAATGACACAGGATGAAAGTGAAGAGAATGTGGCACAGCAAGATGCTCTGGAACTTTCTATAGAATGCCTGCAGGAAATGGAGATCAAAGAATGTGCCCTTAGTTTAAAGGAAAATGATCCAAGAGAAGAATTGCTTGGTTTAATAGAGATGGACAGACATATTAAGATCAATGAAAGAAATAGACTACAGAAAGTCAATAAAACTGATAAAGTTAGAAGTTTGATAAAACAAATGAACACAGTAATTAGTTCTTTCCATAGTAATTCATGACATATAACAGAAGTAAATAGGATATATTACTGTGTAACTAAATTAATAACAGAGTCTTGCCACAAAAAACTCAGGATAGTAAGGGAAACGAAGGGGAGAAGATGAATGTCATCATGGAAGTATGAAACAGAAAACTATAAAGCAACTAAAACAAGAAGTGTCACTGTTAGAAGAGTACAGAAGAGGGAAAAGATCAACAAAAATACTCGGAAAGATAGAAGTGATAAAAAGCAATGCACAGTATTAGAACAGACCAGGATCTATTGTGCACTATCACAAATAATAAACTAAAAATATCAATACCAGTAGAAAAACTTAGAAGATATGCAGATAAATATAAAGAAAAAGTACAAAATAAGCAATTTATTGATGACCCAAAAAAAAATTTATTGAGAATTGGGAAACAAGGCAAAATGAATTGAAACACCACCAAAAAAAAAAAAAAGAAATAGATACATTTTAGAGAAATATATATGAAAATCCTGTGGAACATAACCGAGGTGCTAAATGGATAAAAGAAGTAAAAATAAAAAATAAGAAGTTCAAATGTACAGGTTATGAAATGGGATAAATTAACGGCCAGAGAGGTTGAAACAAAGTTAAGAAAAGCTCCTAATTTGAAAACCTCAGGCCCAGATGCAGTACCTAACTTCTGGCTAAAAGTATTAACATCTTTACATGAAAATTTAGCTATGAATAAGAGCTATTTATATGTGTACCTTGAACAGCCACCAGTCTGGTTAACAACAGGAAAAACAATACTCCTACGAACCTGCAAGCTACCCTAAAAACTATGGTCCAATAATTGCCTTCCGATGATGTATAAACTATGCACTGGAATTAATGCCAACAGCGTTTATAGTCATTTAGAAGAAAACTCAATTATGGCAGTAGAACAAATGAGTAATAAATTAAAGTCATATGGAAGAAAGGATCATTTGTTAAATAAAGTTATAATGGAGAACTGTAAAAAGGGGAAGAATCTAAGTATGGCATGGATAGACTACAAAAAAGCATTTGACAGTATCCCACATTCATGGAAAAAAGAGTGCTTAAAATGTATAAGATGCACCCTGCGCTGATGATTACATTACAGTGACCATGAAACAGTGGCAAACCACTTTGCAGTTAAGCCATGATAAAAGACAAATTATCATTCCAGGGATAAAAATTCAAAGGGGGAATTTCCAGGGTGACTGTGTCACCTGCTACTCTGTTGCCTTGCCCTTAACCCATTAACTTGTCTACTTAACAGATTAAGTCATGGATACAATTTGGCTCCCAGCAAACAACAAAGTATAAAGACTTCTCATCTTCCTTTTGTAGATGGTTTAAAATTGTATAGTTCATTAGTTGAGTAACTGAAAACACAACTGCAAATGGTCAAAGCATTTTCAGATGACATAAGAATGTGATTTGGTCTTAATAAATGTGCAAAAGTAACCATTAAAGCAGGAAAGCTGCAGCACCAAAAATACATCAGTTTGGGACAGGAATGTGACATAAAAGAACTCGAGTTAGAGGGAGTGTATAAATATGTGGGAATTAATGAAGGACCAACAATAAAAAATGAGCAATGCAAATAAGAGTTACTGAGGAATATTTTAAAAGCCTTAATACTGAAAACAGTGTTGACATCTAGGAACAAAGTCCAAGCTAGAAACCGGTTTGCCCTTCCTGACCTGGCTTACAGTTTTGAAGTGTTTGACTGACCCCAAAAGATGTTGGATAGGTTGGACAGGAAAGCAGGAAGGATGTTTCATGCTCATCAAATGAGTTATACAAATCAGTTCATACCAAGACTATATATTTCCTGCTCTGAAGGAGGTATGGGTCCCCTCAAAATTGATTATATGTATACATCTGCAGTCGTGGGACTGCATACATATCTGTTGACCTCACAAAACCCAAACTTAGTGAAAGTTATGAAACATGAGTAGAATAAGTCTAAGATGATGCCCCTGCTTCATTTTCCAGAAGCATATTGGCATGAAGTGGGAATGGAAATCAAACCAGAAGTAGATAAAAATCAGGCAGCAACTGAATGTGCCAAAAAACAAAAGCAAAGATATAAGGTGAAGGATCAGATGAGAAGGCACGAAATGTGGAAAGTGCATAAATATAATTGCAAGTACAGAAAACTCTTGGAACAACCTCATGTTGATTAGGATCGAATGTAGGAATTGTTAAGGAGAGGTGAATTTAAATCAAAATACAAAAGGTTGATATTGGTGCCCCAAGATAGTGGACTATTTGTACGTTGGTTTACAGAGTCCATTAAACATGTGGGGTAAACACAAGTGTAGGTTTTGTAAAACAGAATTAGAAACAGTCGCACATCTCGTTGATGGCTGTAAAACAGTAATGGCAGGTGGACTGTATACTGAAAGGCATAATAATGTGGCAGAACTGTTACACTGGGGATTGTGCAAACATTGTAATATGGAAGTAGTTGAAAAGCACCGGAAATATGAACCACAAAGCATTATAGAAAATTATTAAGTTTATATGTCATGGGATCACCCAGTACCAACAGTTCAAAATAACCGAAGTGAGAAAACCAGATATAATGGTCCATGAAAAGAAGACAGAAGCATTGTTCATTGAAATTGCTACATCCAGTGTCTACAGTATCTTACGTACAGAGAGGCACACAGTCATAAAATACCATGATATACAGGCAGAAACAAGGGCAATGTGGAAGAAGGATAGCCATTGAGTTCCACTAGTAAGTAGTAGGAGCAATGGCTTTTATAATTACAATTTACAATCATGCTTAGGTATGTTACAGATGCATGTAACTCCATACGAATTGCAGGAGTCATTACTGGGCTCACTGCAGGTGCTGTGAAGAGCACTTCTGGCTATCATCAAAGATTGAAACAATACTAATTTTATGAACTTTAATCATACTTTGACTTAGGAATGGGAACCATTCCCATTATGGTATTAGAAACCCAAAGGACTTGGAGAAATTAATAAAAGGGGAAAGCTAGTGTGATTGTAGACAAAACAGGTACATTCTGAAGCCTCACGAGTGGTCTCTTGATACTATCAAAATGGCAGAGACAATTTTCTGCTGATGGGGCCAACTATACTGTGACCTTTACACTTATTCCCTCAGCAACAAGTGCAGCAGGTTCTTCTCCCTGTTACCCCCTCTGTGGAAGTCACCGAGAGATGCTGTTGTTCATGATTTGCCCTCCAGTCTCCTTTAGGCTTATTCCCCCCTTACCTGTAATCATCAAGTTCGTATAGAAAACATACAGGTTGAAGTGCAGAGTTTTCCTCATTGCACCTGTTTGGCCTCATCAAATTTTGTTTGCCTTCCTATGGTCTCATCTTGGATACTGGACCCCAGTCCAGACCTCCTGTCCCATCCAGCAGGGCTGACTCATCCAGACGTAACAGGCCTCAAGCAGACTGCATGGTTTCTCTAGTTCCACTGATGGTTAGACAGCCAAGGCTTTCCTCCCCAACAACATTTTTTGTTGTCTTCTCAGAAGGTTTCTGCTAGGAAAATATACAAAAGTAAAGAGAAGAGATTTTTATTCTGGTCCCTTAAGAAAGATTTGAACCCCTTTGATGACCCTGTACCAGCTGTATTTGAATTTTCAGCTTCAGTTTTCAGTTTTCAATGAGGTAACCAGATTCTCTACTATTAAGGTGCAGCTGATTGCTATTTCAAACTTTCATTATGGTGAAAACAGTTTCTCTGTAGCTTCTTCTAGATTATGCAATCCTTTCTGAAAGGCAGCTTCTTGCTTAGGCCCCCAGTAAAGGAACCTATTCCTTCTTGGGATTTAACTATCCTGCTACAAGGTCTGACCCAGCATCCTTTGAGCTTTCAGCCGAGACTGACCTAAAGTTTTTATCCTGAAAAACTATTTTTTCTAGTTGCTATTACATCAGCTAGACCTGTATCAGAACTCCAAGCTCTTTTTTCCAAGTCTCCTTACCTGTTTTTTTCATAGGAACAAAGTTTCCTTTTGGACCAACCTGTTTTTTTTTTTTTTTTTTTTTTTGCTTAAGGTGACTTCTGAGTCTAACCAGGTTAATAACTTTCCAGTTTCCTTTCCAAATTTCTCTAATAAGGAAGAATATGTCCTGCATCTTTCTGATATGCAAAGACATCTTAATCTCCATTGGACCCTAGATTTCAGGAAAACAAGCCAATTGTTTGTATCCTTCTCACCAAACAGATTGGGCTTGGCAGTTTCTAAAGTAACTTTAGCAAACAGTTAACTTACTGCATATCCTTCGTCTATAGCTAAAGAGGGTTGTCTTTGCCTAAGCTTCCTAGAGCGCATTACACAAGGTCTGTAGCTGTCTCTTCAGCTTTTTGGTCAAGGTCATCTTAGGTTTATAGGATGATGCTAAGCTTTTGGCCTGGAGGCCCATATAAGTATAGCCAAGAATTTCGACCATGTTCCCTCAAAATCAGCACCTGTTACTCCTGTCCAGCAGGGACACAGATGGGATCCTAGGGGGTGTATTTTCTGCTTGCCATCCAGTCGTCCAGGTTCCTCTTAAAGAGGTCTAGAGAGGTGTTCTGCTTGACATGGAGTGGGAGTCAATTCCACAGGTGTGGGAGTCTTTGAGACACACACATCTAACCCACCAACAAGTTCTATTAATGTCACAGACCAGGTTAAGGCCTTGTATGTGGGTTGCGTAAGTAGAGTTTGACTTACAAATGTGCAGCAACTCCATCAAGGCTGGGTTTGAGATGTCCTTGTATGCCAGACACAAGTCACCTCTGAGCAGTTTGTATGAGACTGAGTAGAGGGACAGGGCTTTTAGCCTACCTGTATAAGATAGGTGTTTGAAACCCTGGGCTTTCCTTATCAGGAACCTCTGTGGTCTCTCCAGCTGCTGCATGTGCTTAGCAAGGTACATGCCGAAGGGGCATTGTACTCGATAATGGATCTAATAAGGGAGGAGTACAGGGATGTTATGACCTCCTTGTTCCTGGATGAAATACCCTTATTTATGAGGTGGACCATGTAGAAAGTATTCTGTACAAAGGAGGTAACATGGAGATCAAAAGCCAAGTTGCTATCAACCTTGGGTGCCCAAGTCCCTCACGACTGATTGCATGCTTAGTACGTTGTTATTAATGTGATAATTAATGGGGATGCCATTTTCCCCAAAGGGGATAATGATGCATTTTTTGACATTCAGTTTGAGGCCATGCATCTGGCATCTGTCATTTGGGTAAGGCCCTTTTGGAGGATGTTTAGATCACTAGGGGAATTTAAAAAAGTGCCCAGCTTGCAGTCATCTGCAGACTTGGTCAGCCGCAGACCACTGGTTTTGACTTGCACCTCAGAAAAGTATATCCCAAACAGTAGAGGACCCAAGATCAATCCATGGGGTGCACTGCTTGTTACGGGTCTACTACTAGAGGTGGCTTCCCCTACTTTGACTGAGTAGGTACTATCAGTGAGCCAGCTAGCTACCCACTGGGTAACATACGGGCTGATGCCTAACTAGGAGAGTTTATCTATTATGCCAGAGTGGGGAATAGTGTTGAAGGCTTTGGCTAGGTCAAGGTAGGCAGTGTGCACTATCTTCTCCTCGTCCATGGCTTGGTTCACTGTTTCGAAGAAGTCGACCAAGTTTAACAGGCATGATCTCCCTTTGACAAAGCCAAACTGTGTGGGGTCAAGCATTTGGAGGTTGCCAGTGTCCTTATTTATAAGGTTCATAATAATGCGTTCCATGACCTTGCAGATCAGGCTAGTTAGGCTGATGGGCCTATAATTGCCTGGGTCAGTGGATGCTCCACCTATGTGTAGAGGAATGACAGTGGCTGTACTCCATTCAGCTGGTCCGAAGCCAGTGCTCAGGCTTTGGTTGAATAGAGTGCCTAATGGAGCTGAGATCTCATGCCTGAGTTCATGTAGGATACATCCAGGGATGTTATCAGATCCCATGGAGACTGTGTTTTTGTCTTTGAGAGGGCATTAAAGACCTGCTCCCTGGTGATGAGGGGAGGGGGGCAGGTGCTGGGCTTGTCCAGGTTTAACTGATGGGGGGAGAGGGGGTGAAGTTTTCACTAAACCTGTCTGCCAGCAGGTTGGCCATATCTATGGCGTTTGTGTATGTGGTGTTATTCACCACCAGTTCAGAGCAGATTTGGGTGTTACCTTTGAGATTGTGGACGTATGTGAAGAAGGCCTTGTGATTGTCCGTAGTGGATGTGGCCAATTTGGACTTGGTTAGCCTTAGAGGAATTCACCAGTTACCTTATTTGCTTGTTCAGACAAAGAAGAGATTGCTTCCAACTTGGCACCTACTCCTTCTGGTCCTGGATAGCAATATTTTTTCCTTTTATTATAGAGTTTGTTTATTGCTGCTGTCCACCAGACAGGTTTACTCTTCCTTCAGGAAGATGATTTGGTCTTGTCAGGTACTGCTGAGTCCATATAGCTATGTAGGTGCTCATATAGTTTTTTGGTGTCGGCTTGGACATTAGTGTTAGTTCCAACTGAAGGGACGGTGACTTTGAAGCTGCTTATACCTGCTGTGAGGAGATTGTAGTCAGCTTTGGAAAACGCAACTTGGTCCAATGCTCATACCTTTATTGCTCATTACAAATTGGATTTTGTTTCTAGGAATAGAGCAGAGGTGCCTCTGGCTCCTCAGTACTCCGAAATATCCTTTCATGAGGACCACCCAAGGCTCATCTAGCTGGGGACTTTGTCCCATCAGTTGAGGAATGAATAAAAATGACAGCATCAGATAAAAAAAAGTTATGAACTTTACATAATGGTACATCTGCTTTGTCCATTTTCATTCTTCCTGAACTTCTGCCCACCGAACCACCTTCCCTTGGCTCCTGGAGTGACCTAAGGGATAATATTTTTCAAACCTCTGTTCCTTGTTTCAGATCCAGTTCTCCCTCTTTTATCCCTACCTTTTTAAATTTGTTATAGTAATAACCATGGTTTACTGGGGGCAGCAAACTTGATCTGAAGTATATTTTTGACACACTGCTTTCATTTTACATTGATCTGAGGTATGTGTGGATAGTGGGGCATTATGTATATGAGAGGAGCTTCAGAATTGGACCTGCGGGTCTGGAAAAAGTGTCTGAGTCAGATCTGTGACCCATTAGTTGAGGAAGAATGAAAACGGACACCACAGATATATTGCTATGGTGAGTACATAGCTTTTTTCCCCATTTTTTGTCAATAAGTCCTTTTAGTCATACCCCCCCCCCCCCAAAAAAAAAAAGCAAGATCTATGTTAATTAAATTTTTAGGCTGAACAACTTGCCCAGAATCACCCTGCAGTTGTGTTTTGAAATTAATCGGAGAGACACTCCCAGAAAATGTGGATCCAGTTGCCCCTTTCCATTTCCTTATGTCTTCAACACCTTCCTTGAGTCAGCCAAAATATATGCTGAATACAAATGGTAGTGTAGAAGTACCTATGTAGACAATTCAATGCAAAAAGTTTGAACTTCCTAGAATTAATGGCATACCTCAACCAGCATATTGAGACCTTTTCTGTGATCTGTCTAGTCAGACAA